>NW_009605795.1:0-25820 GCF_000690535.1 Cariama cristata | reverse complement strand
TGATTCTATGATTCTATGATTCTATATGTCCCTTTGCACTGTAAACAAGGTGGAGAGGGGAGGGAAATTAACTGGGACTATAAAAAGTATTTTACTCTAAGCATAAAATAATTGAAATAACTAGTCATATAATCTGATTCAGTGTTTGAATTCAATGTTGTCGAATGACCTTTTTAAAAAAAACCAACAACAAAAACCCACAAAAAAACAAACAAAAAAACCCAAAAAAACAAACAAAAAAACTGCTGTCCATTTGATACAAACAGGGAGTGTCTTTAGAATTGTCCTATATTTTTTTTTTTCAGAGTTTTCTTGTTACTCAGTCAGATTTCACGAGGCTAGAAAGTATTACGCTGGCAAGTCTGTGGTCTTGTGCCAGAAGACGAATACTGTTAAGACGAGTCCTCGATCATGGAGGAAAGCAAGGGCATAGCACTTGTGTGGAGGGATCTTTTTCTCTTGCTGTAGTTCCTTTGGAATCATAGAAAATTGTATAGGCTCTTCCAAATTAACAATGGAATGTGTTTTTGCTTTAAAGTCTCTTGTGATGGAAAAAAGTGTCCTGGGGGAAGGTAGATCAGCAGGTGTAGATGGGAAATCAGTGTCGATTAAATGAGTAATATTTTAAAAGTACAACTTAAAGGGAGGCTTTCAATAGAACCAAGCAATACTTCAGTTTCATTATCGTTCTTAAAACGCTTTAGGAATAACTGTGTGACAACAAAAGAAACTGGTAAAAAGTTGTCCAGTTTTTTATGTCACTATGTAAGATCCAGTAGGAGAGTCTTCAGATGTCTTCCTTGGTCTGCACCAGACATGGTGCACTAGTTGTTGAAAAAGCCTTAAGTGAGGTGCAAACACAAAATTTAGTCTGTAGTGACAAGGTACTCATAATCTTAATTTAACTGGAAGTCTGTGACTTATGCTATATAAGATGAGAGGTTATAATTTGGAAGGTAGAACTAAAAATACAAAGGAGAGAATAAATGCTATTAAAAAAAAAGTTTAACTTGTCAGAGATGACTGCTTGTTCTAGAAGTTTTTTCTCCTTCTTGTTAAAGTTAAATTACTGGACTTCAAAACCAAAAAAAGTGTTCTGATCGCTTTCTTTTTTTTACTGACTTCTTAAATAATTTTCTTATCCTTCTACTGCTGTAAACTATTTCCTAGATAATTCAGAAAAAAAAAAATTGTTTTTGCAAATGTTACTGTGGTACTTCATTTTTTAAAGAGAGTAATTTATAGAAATCTAAATTGTGGGGTTGAGAAATAATTGTATTGAAAAATCAGAAAATCTAGTTCTTACTAAACTTTAAAAACATGAATGAATTTTAACTGTAGCTAATATTTATGTGCAACTTAGTCTTATGCAGTATAGCGCCTGGTTATGCCTGATCTTTAGGTTAGTTCTCTTCGTTTTTTCCCCCTTGAGATTAAGGACTTACCTACACCAGAGCTTTTAAGAACGAACACTATGCCCTTGTTCTTTTTTTCTGGAAAACAGGAATAAACAAACAAATGTTATTCTGGAATAACTGCCTGAAGAACATAACTCAAAACTTCTATTACTTATTTTTTTTAATAAACCCATGCTTCTCTGAAATGAGTTTTCAACCTTGTATTGCCCCCTTCGACTTGCTGTTTATTTTTTTCTGTCAAATGGAAGCCTTTTTCAAGTGATAATAGGCCACCTCTTGGGCATTTGCTACATCTAACTGAATGTTTAAAGATTTTGTGTGACTTTAATTTGATAGTTAAACAAGAAAGAGTATGATATTGAGAGAGAGAGAGAGAGAGATGGAAGTCAGCAGTAATTGCTCTTTGTATTAGAGATGAGCTACTATTGGATTAGAATGTCTTTTGTTATTTAGTGATTATCACCTCTGAGAAAATTCCTTTTCAAGTTTACTTCTGGACTTTACTTGCTGTTGAAAACTGGTGCAGAAACTAATAGATTTTCTGTGTAAGAAAAAAAGTGTAGGGTTTCCATATAAGCCTTCAAGTTAGATTCCAACTCGGTGAAGTTCTGACATTTGCATTTTTTGGTATGATTTTTATTCTTTGAGCTTATTAATACAAAATGATAACTCTTTTTATTGGTATGGGAATACAAGGAATTTGGGGAAACATCATTAAAATGGTGAGTAATTTGGCAGACTAGGTGGTATGCTTTTGCTCTATACGTAAGAGGTACTATGAGACAGTGAGCCCTAAGATGAGTGTAGCACAGAGAAAAGATTCCTATTTGGGTAAGTGGAACCTGTAGGTTACTAGCAAATGTGTTTTCAGTGTCTTTCCGTAGATCTCAAAGACCAATTCCGGGATGGTGAGGTGAAATCTCACCTCCCTCTGTATCTCTCAAAGGAGCTGCTGGTACAATGAATAACATAGTTGTTTGTTCCACTTTCTGAAAACAATGGGGATGATGATGGTATGAAATGGAAAAGGAAAGGAGTATGAGGATTTGAAGAGTGCTAATGAGGAGTAGCTGTAGCCCTCAGGTTATTATGAAGACAAATGCAGAAAACATCAGCGAAAAGCAGCTGAAAGACTCAGGGGTTATGAGAGAGAGAGTAACCTGGAAGGAACTCGAGTGGGAACACGAAATGATTGCAGAGGGACATGGGTGCTGGCAGATGGGGGCAGGTGGAGCACCCAGGGGTGTTGCCAGAGGCTGCTGCCGGGGTAAGAGCAGCAGGAGGGGGAGTCCCGGAGTGCTGAAGGACACAGGGAGCCGAGCTGTTTGTTGCCTGCAAACAAGTGGAAGAATGGCAAATAAAAACGATTCTGCACACAAGCGTTTGCTTTGTGCCCAGTTTCCTGTCACACAGCTGTTAAAATGTTGTTTACTTTACTAATCTGCTCCAAGCAGTGGCTATGTTTTTGTTGTTGTTTTTTCCAGGCAAACAGCCATCACAGTAAGTGTTCTCAAATGTTTTTCTTCATCTCTGTAGCATACCGAATACGGTGTCTGCAACACAGCCCCAGTTAGAGAGATGTTAACTTCAGTAAGTCGTCACCTGTATCTCTGCATTGCTTTAATTGGTGCCTTACACATTTTTAGATGTAATATTAATATGCAAGAATTAAACTTCGTAAGTTCTATGGCTACAGAATAACACTTTGTAGATGGACTTAATCCAATATATCCGACACTTTCACTGAATGATTTTCATTAGTGTCCCTAGAAATTGTTAGAAAACAGGGAATAAATTACTGACTTTTTAAGCTTTCTGTAACATGAGGCTAGTGACTAAAAATGGTACAACAGTAATGTTATTGAATTAGCTGGCTGCTTTTTTGCTTGAGTCCACTCAAATAGAATCTGAATGTAATGATGATGGAAAAACATGATGAAAAAAATGAAAATCATCTTTGTATACAACCTGTTCTGGTCTAACATCTAACTGCATTTAGAAAGAAAGTAGCTTAACATCTTTGTAACAAATTATTCCTTCTTAAAACATCATGAAGAGACTGGTTGGAAGGTCCCTAAGATGTGTATTGGGCTTGTGTGGCAAGGTTTTGGTAGCAGAGGGCTACAGGGGTGGCTTCTGTGAGAAGCTGCCAGAAGCTTCCCCCGTGTCTGACAGAACCAACGCCAGCCGGCTCCAAGATGGACCTGAGAAGGAGGCCGGGACCCCGTGGGAAGCTGGTGAGCGATCTCTCCCTGCCTTTATCTCGACCCAGGAGCCTGCCGTTACATGTCCTCTCCCCTGCCCATCTGAGGGGGCAGCGATAGAGCGGCTTTGGGGGGCACCTGGCCTCCAGCCAGGGTCAACCCACCACAAGATGTCAAAACCAACACCTGCTATTTTATGTTCTTGGAGGACTTTCTTTGATATGAGTTTAGAAATGTTCTTTTGTTCTTACAGCTTCTTTGTGACATTTAAGTGGAAGAACAGAAAACTTGCCAGATCATGTGAAATACAAATTGTGATTGTCTGCCATCTACAATAAAAAAAATATAAATTGCAGCTGACCATGCATTTTTTTCCTTGTGGCTTTTTTCGGTGTGTTATTTCTAACTTTCTTATAAATCAGTGTTCAAATTGGAACAACTTCAACTGGTTTTTAGTCATCTTTCATAAGTACTTTAGAAGTGAATTTATATTGCTAGGTTAATTTAACTGTTTTCTTCTGGCATCTGATAACCTACTTAGTTGTATGTCAGGAGTCCTATAGGTTTTATCTAACCTCTGTTCAAATGCAATCTTAGACTTGGATCCATGGTATAGGCAAATGAATGTGACTTGAGTAGGATAGCTTTTACACCAGCCTCCATTTCCAACATCTTGATATTTGTGTCCAAGAAAGAGTCACTTCCTTCCAGCAGTGGTTAGGTGACCATTTGAAGTGGTAAATCAACATATTTGAATTTTTGGTGTGAACAATGTAGTATGTCTTAACATAATTTTTTTTAGGCTTGCTTTGGCTAGTTGAATGTTGCTGCAAGTAACAGCATCTGTTGTCTGCAGAAGTCATGTGCTTGCATGTCCTCATCCCTATTACTTGCACATTTTAAAATTAAGTAAATGAGCTGGGAAAGATTCCCTGCTTTCCACCAGTGGGCAGTGGTCAACATCTGTTGTGTTGATTTGCTGGGGCTTTCCTGAGTTCTTGGACAGGAAACCATTAGGCAGCTTGTAATGGAAACCTGTCTGTTTATCAAAAGTTTGCTAAAATTGAATTTTCTTATTTCAGTGAGCTGTCATTTTTATGACTTCTTGGGTGAGAACCTTCCAATTGACTTTTGCTCTGATTTCTTGGACACTTCCAGAATGGAATTCCAGTTTATATAAACAACAAAACAAAACACCACTGGACATGACCTAAGAAATATTTTTCTTTTAATGAGGACTTGTGACTTAACTTACAGTTAAAAATGAAGAGACCACACCCAAATACTCATAGCTGAGATTCTGGAGTTCCTGTTCTGCACGATAACCAAACTGATCTGATCTGCAAACCGTATGTAAAGCAGAACGTTTTGGGGATAATCTTAAAAAAAAAAAAAAAAAAAAAAGTGAAAAGTGAGCTTTTACTAACACAAAACTATCATTGTTCCTTTTCCTGAGTATTTAATTTATAATGTCTCTTTGCTCAAGAGTCGTTACAGTTTCCCTATCTGTCTGTGAGCACTACCTATGAAGTTACAAAAGGTAAAAATGGAAGGAGAAAAAAAAAACTTGGAAAGTTTGTGTACTTTGTGTGATACTATGATGCAATATTCCATATGTCCATCAATGATTTGGATGTATTACTAGCATTGTTAGCTTGTAGTGAAAATGGATGATATCTAAATTGGGAGTGATACCATGCTGTTATTTCTGAGGTATTTTCATTTACTCAGACTATGCTGAAAGGCACATTTCAGAGCTGATGATGGATTAAAAAGTCTAGAGTAGAAGAGGTCTTACAGCAGTACAAAATGACTCAAGTACATGTTACAATTCTTGTTTAGATCTGTGAGTCTTGCCTTATTTCCACTGAGAATGTATTTCAGAAGGGCTGGATGGTAAGCGATACACTGATGTAAATATTCTTCTGTTTCCTAGGTCTTGATTTTTTTCTTGTATCTTTTTTCCTTTTAGAAATGCCCCTGTGTTTTAGGGTCTTTCACTGAGTGTTTTCTCTTTTGGAGAGCAATAAGAATTGTAGATTAGATACTCCTTTTCCATAACATATCTCTTTTAACTAAAATTACTGTTAGCTTGACTAATTCAGGAAGCTTAGAGTGACAGAAAGGCTGTATAATCGATTCTTTAGATGTTGGACTTAAACCAAACAAAAACTCTAGCCATCTGGAAAAAGCTTTTACCAGATATTTTTAGGAAACAAAACAATTATTTCTTTCCCCAGAACTGTGTCTTATGAAAATAAAAAATAAGGTACATAAATGCTGGCCAGTTTTCTTTACCAAACTCAGTTGTAGCATTTATGTGTTCAGGATGTGTGTCAAATACTTGTCTCTTGCGTCTAAGTTGAAATGGCCTAGAGTTTTAAACCCTTCCTGTGAATAAGTCAACTTTGTATGGTTACACAAGGAATTGTCCTAATTATCAGGCTGTTGAGTATTCTGAGTTTGACCTCTCCCAGTCTTTTTTTCTTTTTATTTTCCCCTTAAGATTCTATTCTAGCCTTCAGTAAATTCTTTACGATTGCAGAAATGTGAAGAGAGATATTTTAGACTGGCATGTTGAGCCACTTGCAGGAAAGAGTACCCTTAGACTCTGGACCTTTCCAATTTTGAACTGTGATCTCTACCCCTTGGCCAGTAGCTCAGAAGGCAGCATTCCCTTCCTTATATTCGTTCAAGGAAGGGAAAAAAATAAATTTATAAATATGCTTTTTCTATCAAGGATGGGGCAAATTCACCTTTTATCCCATATTGTCACAGAAAAGCTCTGTGAAAGAACGGTGTTGCTTTCATACAGGACAAAAGGAAGGAAAATGTTGCTGCCTGAATGCTATGGGGTAGGGTTGGGGGGGAGCTTCAGAAGACCATGTGTGCGAAACTGATTTATGTCTGCAGCCGGTTTGAATGGGCACAAATGCAGAGCAGTGTGATCGTGAGAAGCCTGAGGAGTTACGAGACCTGGAGAGTGACCACAGACCTGTAGTATTTGCACCACTGCTCGGAGCCTCCGTGGAGCAGAGCAAGCACTCGTGCTCTGCTGACCGGGAAAATTGCCCACGCTGCAAAGATTTGAGAGAGAAATCTGGGCTCTTTGGGCCACTTCAGAACTCAAGTCATCCGTCATCAGTGGCATCGCGCACGCCTTTGCACTCTCGTTCCTCCTGTGTTCATAGTATTCAGGGACTGATTGCAAACTGTTATTTTTGCTTTTCCAAGGCAAGTAGCATTATTTTCCTAAAGTCAAGATACCTGTGAGAAATGGGGAGGGCCCTCTGTATTACAGCATCTGACAGAAATAATCCCTGCTTATGCTCCTCCGTTTGGTAGCAGTCTTAAGTGACAGATTTTCTATAAAGTTTTTATTCGTGAAGACTTTTGCTTTTACTCAGCATTTATGGAGCCTTACTCTCTCTACAGAACCTGCTATTTGTACACCTTTTCTTCCCTCTGCCCTCCTGTTTCTTCCCACCTCAAACCCAACCTATTTTAGTTCTTTACTTTGGCTTTCCACATGTTATTTCTCACAGACTGCAGCAGCTTCTGGACTTTTCAAAGCAAGTATTTTGCAGCTCTTGTTTATATGGTCTGTTTGCAAAGAAGTATTGCTCTGAAAGGTGCCATACATTTATCTTCATGCTACCGTGAGATAATATATTCATATTACCTTAGGCAAGTATAGTCTTTCTCAATATCTCTTCAAGTGGAAATAATGCCTCAAAATAGGCTGATGTGATAAAAGGAGAGTTTCTTATCACATGACCAGCTATTAAAGAAACATACAGTTACCTAACATATATGCCACCAAGTCTTTTGATGAAATGGATCAGCCAAGCTCCATCAGGAGTTTGCTCTGACAGTCCCACAGAGATCTTGGTCAAGGTGAGGTCACACTGATAGTCATAGTCCTAACCAGAGGTCTGATAATGAGATCTCTCTCTTATGTTTTGGAAGAGGACAGATTAAAATAGCTCTGTCTCATCTAGGTTAGCCTTTACAAGGTAAGAACTGACAATTTTTACTGCCCACTACAATAAAAATTTTGAGAATTTTTTAACCATTAACAGAGGGAGCTCTATTACAATAGCAGTTAGAGGGAAATCAATTTGACTTCTGTTTTTTCTTATAATGAAATGAAAGGGAAGAGCTTCCTTCCATCATGATTAGGACCACTGGCAAGGAGTTAAATGGCAGCTCTAATGACAGAGTGTAGATTGAAACAGGACAGCCGCAGTCTAACAAATCGTCAAGGCAAGCTCTGGTGTGTTTTGAACCATATATTTGTGATTTGTAGTGTACCTGGATGAAAGATACCTTACAGGGACAGAAGTCCAATAAATATTCCAGCGTGTGAAGGAGAGAATTGCTGTTTCCCCCTGCAGCTTCTGATGCGTAAGGCACCCTTCGTAGAAAGCTTAACGATTCAAATACAAGTGGGGCTATGCGGTGTGCTTTTGTATGGCAGAAAATTGATAAGGCTGCGTTTTACAAAGGAACTGAGAGATCTTTATCTGGTGGTGCTGGTGCCTTTCTGGTCAGTTTTCAGCTAGTCGCCAACTCCTACGTGGGTAGATTAGGATTTGACCTCCTGCCCAGTTACAAAAGCAGTCTCAATGGACAAAGTCTAAAGTGATAGCTTTAGTCATATTAGAGCCTACAGTCAAGCAGAGTTGTGCTAGTATAAAGTTGTTTTTGCAGACGGTGCCAGTAGAGTAAGAGAATAGCTACAACACATAAAAGTTGTGGGTTTTTGTTTTGGAGTTTTTGTGTGTTTTTTTTTTTTTTTAATGAAAATTTTAATGAAAATGTGTCTACCGTGAACATACTTGCCATCATACTAAAAAGACTGATCTTCTAAGCAAAATTAGGTATATGGCTGTAACTAACAACAGTAATCAGTTTAGTCTTTCTTAAAAGCATACGAAAGAATTGTTGTTAAGGATTGCTTTTTCATTCTTTTTTTCCCCTCTCCTCTTATGTAGCTTAAATACCTTAAGTTTATAAAGCGTTATGAGCAGAAGTTCTACCATGGCTAGAAAGGCTTTTCTTTTTAAACTTGCACTCAGCAGTTCTGAAGGAACCAATTGCTGCTAAATTAAAGAAAATTAACTTTATTTTTCCTTGGTAATCATTTCTTTTGAATGTTGTCAAAGGAACTTTGGTCTCTGTTTCCCCATTGTAGCACTCTACCACTTTGGATTGTCCTGCTGATAAAGCTTTATAAGAATTATTCTTGAAGCTAAGAAGATGAAAAGTCCAATTTTTTGGTTCAATTGTTAATTTCACAGCTCAGTGATTATTTCAAAATATACACTGGTTGACTGAGCTCCATCTGTAACCAAACATTGATTTTTAGGGTTTTTTTTTGTTTTTGTTTTTGTTTTTTTTTTAATGCAAAGAATTACTTCACACAATTCTCTATGATTTTAATTAAAAAAAACCCCAAATTTCTACTCAATTGGTCAGGAGGGAGACATGAAACTTTGAATAAAAGTATTGTTACTAAGGAGACAGCAAAGGCAGTTTTCATTTTATAAAATATCTACATTTAGTCCCTGTTTGCAATGACTTCTCCCTGGAACTGAGGAATTGAAATTTTTCTCCACATCTCCATTTAAACCAATGGAGACCCCCAACTTTAAAAAAATGCTGTTGGTGTTAGCTAGCAACAGTTTGTTGCGACTCTCTTGAGCCTCCGTTTAATGCCTCAATTCAACAAAGCCCGTTAGCACCTCCATGCCTTTTAAACAGAACAGAAAGTTTCTGACCTTAGTGGAGATAAAGTACTGAAGTTTTCTGGAACTTGATTGCTTCAGTGAGAATGCAGACCCTTTTATGTGTCCTCCTTAGCTGAGGCTGATGAAACAAGACTTTATTGGTAAAATATATGTCCCTTGCCTGCAGACCATAGGTTAATGTAATCAGTAAAGGAAACCCAATGATATTTATAGGACTACTTAAACATATCTGGCATCTGTTTTTCCAGCTGCAACAAATTCAGTAAAATTACATGCTGCTTAAAGTACAGAAAACAGATTTACTCTAACTGTAAACATGTTTGTATCAGCTAATTATGTAGTTTGTAGCTCCAAGATGTAATGATCCCAAGAGATAAAAGGGGTTAAAGGAGTGAACATACAGCTCTACAGGTTGATAATATTCATAATGGTACTTAATTCTTGAGGACGATTTAATGCCTTCTGTATTGCTATCAGATTAAAATATTCCTTCATTTACTCTCAAAGAGCTTGATCTTACTGTATTTAATAATGTAAAATTAGTATTGGTGTCCACGGCACTCTTTTTCTGAGTAAGATTGCAAGAATAACTCGAAAGTTTATTAAGTAGTGTGAATATAAACTTGGTAACACAGCATAATATAAGAAAGCCAAATTTTCACTGCAGCATTAACATGTCTTTAAACTAGCAGTTTTCTTTTTTCAAAAGTTCCTTTGTGAAACTGTAGCTATCATTGATCTTTCAACCCAATTTTTATTTTAAAAGAATG
Organism: Cariama cristata; assembly: GCF_000690535.1. Classification (NCBI taxonomy): domain Eukaryota; kingdom Metazoa; phylum Chordata; class Aves; order Cariamiformes; family Cariamidae; genus Cariama; species Cariama cristata. The sequence continues at coordinate 15,675 of NW_009605795.1, read as the reverse complement.
TTGCTCCCAATTCACAAGCACTCTCTCTCTTCTTTATAATTAGCTCTACTCTTGCTCGTCCTCATCGCTCCTAGTGCTGAAGTCTCTGAAATGACATCTGTTTGGGAAACACAACCTGATAGTTTCTTCTAGACCTAGTGACTCTACACTTGTAAACAAGGCTCTGGTGTTGCTATCAAGAGAATTTTCTTTCCAGGCTTTAAACCAGTGTCAACTTCACAGCCTAATGTTTGAAAGTCTGACTATCATGAAAAAAACTGAGTATCTTAAAAAGCATCTGGAAGTGTCATTTGAAGAAGAAAGTAATCTTGTTTCTGAAAGATCATTTTTTAACAAAGCAATGTGTGTGTGTATACATACAAAAAAAATAGGGAAAAAAAAAGTTCTCAGAAAGTAAACTTTAATATGTTTTGAAAAAAAGTTAGTATTTCTGATCTCAGACACTAAAGTGTGCCTAATAGATGTATTAATTTTCCTAGCGTTTCTTTCTGCATTACTTTTCGGTAAACAGAATTCCCATTTACTGTCTGTCAGAATATCAAAGAGATTAGAAGCAAGAGCAAATATCCTGTCAGGAGAAAAAAACACTGTTCAGAAAAATTCTGAATGACCTGGAGCTGTTGTCTTGTCTCTTCTTCCTTCACAGCTGGAGATGATACCAAACAGTGCTAAGATTCACAACTGACAAAGAATGAGAGCTGGACAGAAATCAATCACCTTGTGTTCTGTTTAGAAAAGGATTGTTATCCAGAATAGTGTGAGCTCTCTATTCTCATCATCTTCAAGCTTCTAAGCACTTATAGTAGCTAAATGGCTGGTACAGAAAAGTAGCATCAGCTCCAGATTCTTGAAAAGCTATTTCAGGTAAAATAACCCTTAATTTCAGTTACATTAATTCCCAATATGTGGGAAAAAACACTCAGCAAATTGAAATCCTTTAAGGATTTTGGGTTTACAATTGCTTATTTCTTATCTGCTATTCTGTAGCAAAATTGCTGTGCATCGTCCTTGTAGACAGCACCTCAAATACATATAAAACCTATTAGATAAGTATTTAAGATGTATATCGCTATATGCTACTGTATTACCTAACTTAGCTTTGTAAAGCCTTGATTCCATACTACTTTTGTTCAAGCTTCAAAGGGCTAAATCAGAATATATAATCGGGGATTAACATGGTTGAAGTTACTTTGTTGAGTACTACTAGTACATGTGGTTTGTGATTTCTAATCCACCTTCTTCCTTTTTTTTTAGTGTGTAATTAAATAAAAATAAACTGATCAGAACCCAAATCTGTATTTTCTGCTTAATCTCTTTTTGGAAGCATATGTAATATTTGGACCAGATTCTGTATCAGAAGATAGGGTAATATTTTTGCTTTTGATTAAACAGTTTATAAAATAACAATGCTAGTTAGAATCTATCCTTATGAGCAGCAATGTTATTTAAAAACAAACAACGAACCCCTATCTGATGTCCATTCTCTGCTCTTGCTTTCGGCAAAGTCAGCTTACTTCACTGAATAAGCCTCCTTTTATTTGACAGCCAAGTCAACAATGACAACTGAACCTGTTTGGTTAAATCCCCGATAGTTCAGTTGTAGATAAAATGTCTCAGGGGTTTTTCCAGAATTTGACTTTGCTTGTCTGGTATCACAGAAGAGTTGCAATGAGGAACTGCAAGTGTGCGCGTACAAAAGCACACGCCAGAAGGAAGTCGGTGCTTGCCTGCATATGCCACGCGCATCATACAGGCTGTCTCTTACGGAAAACTGTTTTCGCAGATCCAGATTCCAAAATAAATCCTCTGTATTTCCCCACCTTACTTGGCAAGTGAAAGTTAATCTGTGCCATCTGCTCTATCTACTGTCTATTTCATTAAGAGGATAAAACCTTTTAATTATGATTTAACCAGTTCTTTGAACTCATGGGGAAAAGAAAATGATACAATTCTTAAGGCTTATTTTGCAAGAAAAACAGACACTTGTTTTCGATTTCTGGAAAATGCTTGTTATAGAAATGGCAAGATCAATTTTATCTTAAAGAAATATGAATTTTATGCTTCAGTTTTAATTTTTTCCTGATATGTTTATGTATTAGGCAAGTAAAGCAATGGCCTTCTAATATCAAATGGAGACTTATTGTCCTTTCAAAGTTCAGTTTGGGGAAATCCACAAACATTCCTTTTGACTGGGTTTACATACCTCATATCTTTCACAGGATTGGAAGGATGTTTGTTAGAGGAATAACAGTTTTTCAATTCAATTGTGTTGCTTTTGTTTTGTAATTGAGGAGATGTCAAAAGCTTTTATAAAAATGTGTTAATGTGGGTATTACTGTAAAAAACCCCACCACTCTTCATTTGAGAGATAAGAAGTGCTTGAGGTTCTTCAAAGAAAAATCTATATCAATCATATGAGAGTTGATAAATTTTTTTTTAATTATGTAGATAACCAAATGTGAATGATTGATACTTATGCTGTATCACTCTAGACTAGTTGCAGCCTATAGACTTAGGGCTTCACATATAAAACTTGATTCCTATAATTTTTGAAGTTACAGCCATTGTCAGATAAGAAAGTACACACACTGATTATTTTTGTAAACTATTTGTTTTGTACAGTATTGTGAAGTTTGTGTGTGCATATATATTCCAGACTGCAGTGATCTAGAAAATATTCCATCAAGATTAGTCGTGGACTGTAACTTGGTTTAACAGACCCTCTCCTACAAAATCTGTGCAGAATTATGATCTCTGGTGTATGTTACGAATACACATCCAATTCAAATGTAAAATGGCTGTAGGTATGAATTAAAAACAAACAAAAAACCCCTTCTGATGGTGTTAGGCTGCCTTATGCAAAGAGAGAATTCATGTTTCTACTAATAACAATAGTAAGAAATGAAAAATAACTTGAAAGAATCATAAAAAAGGGCTATATTCTTTGCACAAAATACTCTATTAGTAAACTGCCATCATCCTTCATTCTTAGTTTACGATCACAACAAAGTCAAGCATTAGACCAGTGAAAAGACCATGGGAACTGTGAGAAAGTCTGGGTAAACAAACAAACAAACACAACAACAACAAAAAAAAAAAAAAAAGAAAAAAACAGTAATGTTGTTCTCTAACACAAAACCAGTGTCCAGAATATAAATAGTACAATGAGAATTGACTACAGCAAATATAATAAGAATTATTTCTTGTAGTATCAAAGAGACTGCTGTTCTGTTTTTTTTCATCATCTGAGATAACACAACTCTGGAATTGAAATAACTTTTTATAGGAAAAAATAATTTCCTTTGCGGTAAGTGACTTTCCCTTTAACTTTGCAGGCTTAAAAGATTCTATGGTTTATTTAGCAGTCTTTATCTTTTCCAATTTATTTTTTACATGATAACAGACTGCAAGGGGTTGAGATGATAGAGAGAACCTAATGACTCTTTCTTTCTTGGGGAAGAAGATATTTATAAGAGAGATTTATAATTAACTGATAGTAAATTATGAACTGTGCAGGGTGTTCCTTTGTGGCCTGCTCTCCGCTACTGCTTTCTCTGATGCTAACAAAAACGTAATGGTCATTATGCTTTCTGAGGATTGTGGTACACTTCAAGTGATTTCAGTGGCTATCAGCAACTGTATAAAGTAGAATTCATGCTCTTGGTCTGTTTTTTTTGTGTGGAGAAACTGATCTTCAGGAGGAAAATTTTCTGCAGCTTACAAGTGCATTCAAGGTAGCAATACAAATAAAGACCTGTTGGCTTTTATTTTCATTTCTCATCCTCTGGGTCAAAGTGCCTTCCTAGTGGGAAGATGTAATTTTTTAAATGAATACATGAGCAAATTGGGCATTATAGATAGATCTTTAGGTACTCTGTGACCTTGGAACAGTTCTCTTTACTGTTGCCAGCTAGCTGCAGCACAGCAATGGCAGCTCACATTTTATAGGTTAGAGTTTCATAGAAAATTTAGTAGTAGATGAAACATTTATGTTTTCTTTCCTCGGATATTTGTCACAAATGATCTCATTCAATAAAATACATATTTATGTATTTAATTTTCAAAAATGCAGTTGTTTCAGCAGGTAATAGGGAACGCTTATTTTAGTATTTTAAATTATGCAACTGGGACTCAAATAGTGAATTTTTATTGCAGTAGAAAAATAAAAAGTGCTCTATATTAAATTTCTGTGACGCTCCATTTAAATTGTAAGACTCCTGTATCTCTCATGCTCAGACGCATGGGCTATAATCTTGGAGAAACACGCATCCTAGTCCTAACATTACTGACCAATGTGAATAACTTGACCCGGCTGGGTTTGAGTAGGCTGTTCCCATACCTAAACGCATTTCTGTCTGCAGCTGTTTGCAGGAAAGGCGCTATAGCTATTGCTGGCTATAGTTACTATAGCTAGTAATTATGCTAGTATCACTGAATGTCTTTAAAAGAATTGCACAATACTAAAACTATAGCAGCTGCAAAACTCTAAAAATTACTTTTTAAAGAAATAATGCTTTTATTAGATAGGCATATTAAAGACTGGAATTGGTAGATGTTGTTAGCTGCACGCGCTTCCCTGCGTGGGACTCTCATCTGAGCTCAGGATGAGCTGCAGTGATGTCCTCTGGATACGTCTGCTCTGAAATCACTACTACAGTTGTGCTCTGGCTGATTTACTCACCCCAAATTTACATTTGTCTCTGCAGACTAGCTGGTTGGCTGGAAAAAAGGAATAGATACAGAGCTGTCCTACGGAGAAGACATAAATGGCCCACTGACACAAAGACCTGTTTTACAAGAATGCAAATCTTATCGAAATAATTGGTGCACTTTTTGCTGCCACATCTGCTCCCCCATCATCAGAATCATAATTTTCTGACAAAAAAGCAAGGGGAAAATACCTCTTACCTATATGAAAAGAGCAAAATGGTTTACATCCCAGCCTTTAAGCTACACAGTTATTGCCTCTAAAACAGTAAGTTACATAGATAGTTACCTGTCTATTAGTTTTTGTCTTGATTTTTGTTCCAGGAGAATGACTACAAGCTTTTGAATGTAACTGAAGTTCCTGTTAAGAAAAGTCATTAAGTCAACTACAGCTACTTTTCTCTTGTCAAACATAATGCCAGAAAAATGAGTGTACATATAATGTATATGACAAAGCTATTATATGTACAGCATGAAAGTCAGTAGCCTTTGCATATCGTTTCATTTCTAAGAGTTGAAATGCACCTGTTTTTGCAATCTAGCACGTAGGACGGTGACAGCCTTTTCATAAATGCAGTTGTGCTGAAGCTGCAGTTACACACACCCAGTTTAAAGACAGGTGTTTCTTGTTGGCTTCTGCGTAAGGGAAAGTGAAAGCAGGTTCCCCTGTAGTAGTACTGTGTTTTCTGTTTTGTAACTGTTCTCTGTGGAAATGGATGCTATTTAGGTACCTTTAATCACTTCTGGCGAGGAACTTAAGCTTCAGCTGGAGCTGAAATCTATCATGAAACCTGGCTTTGACCTTACTTTTTAAAAACTCTGCTGTACACACTGAATAATACTCGTTGGGCTGCCTCAGGGCTGCTGTGGTTACAGGTCAAATTTCAATGTTTTAAATGATGCATTAGGCCTGCTCAGTAGCCTTATCCCCTCTTTAACATAACTGAGGAGAATTTCACAGTTTGAAAAAGCAAACACTAAACAAAATGCGGTGTAGAGAAGGATGACAAGGTGTAAAAAGATCGAGGTGTATGAAGAGATTTTTAAAAGTTTATGTGGTGGCTGGGTGCCAGGTGCCCCCCAAAGCTGATCTATCACTGCCCTTCCTCAACTGGGCAGGGGAGAGGAGGTATAACGAAAGGCTTCTGGGTCAAGATAAGGACAGGGAGATCATTCACAAATTACTATCACAGGCAAAACAGACTCAAAGTTGGGAAAATTAATTTATTACCAATCAAATCAGAGGAGGATAATGAGAAATGAAACCAAATCTTAAAAACCCCTTTCCCCCACCCCTCCCTTCTTCCCAGCTTAATTTCACTCCCGATTTTCTCTCCCTGCTCCCCGCCAGCGGCGCAGGGGGACGGGGAATGGGGGTTGGGGTCAGTCCATCACCCCCTGTCTCTGCTGCTCCTTTCTCCTCAGGGGAGGACTCCTCACCCTCGGCCCCTGCTCCAGCCTGGGCTCCTCTCCCCACGGGGCCACAGGCCCTGCCAGGAGCCTGCTCCAGCGCGGGCTTCCCACGGGGTCCCGGCCTCCTTCTCAGGTCCATCTTGGAGCCGGCTGGAGTTGGCTCTGTCGGACATGGGGGAAGCTTCTGGCAGCTTCTCACAGCTGTGAGGCCACCCCTGTAGCCCTCTGCTACCAAAACCTTGCCATGCAAACCTAATACAGTTTGACTTGCTTAAACTATTCAATGTAAGTAATATGATGTCTTTTTTTTTTTATCCACATGCAAATATCTTTTCTTCTTCTCTCCTGTCCTTTGAAAATAATTGTTTTCAAAATTATACGCTATATCAGTATTTAATCCTATATTATGACATAGGCTGAAGTAGTTTCTTCACCAAAACCTTTAGAAGAAGGTGCCTAACCATGAAGGGAATAGAGTTTTTGAATTGTTTCTGAATCAAAGTGTGATATTTCAAGACTGATAAATCCTGGAAAGAGACTGCATAATATGTTTTAGCTGTAAGTTAGAGGATACAGTATGAAGGCTTTCCGGTATTCTCATTATGGGAGTGAAATGATTCTTGATCACTGCATATTTACTCTGGGTGTGTGGGTTTAATTAATTCTGTGCTGCAGGACTTCCGCTGGTTGGGCATGCAGCTGCTCTCTGGCTGCAACAAGGGACATTCAAAAAGAGTGTGAAAAAAGATGGCTTTGGCTATGGATGTTCTTTAATGCCTCAAAGGGCAGAGATTGAGCTAGGGTTTGGGGTTTGTTTGGTTTGGATTTTTTTTTTTCCATTTCATAAAGGAAATTCCACTGAAAGAGGCAGGCAGTACCAGATACTTCTGAACAGACCCACAACTAAATGTGTTAGGAAGAATTCTCTGCAGTTTGAAATGACAAACTCTTCTGAGACTCTCTTTTCCTCTTCTGCAATGTAATCTTTAGTCAAATGTTGGGACTGAATGGACCTTTTACCGATGTTGTTATATGAGTGCAGAAGACTTGCTCTCAGATCAAATGAGGCTGGGATAAGCCTCACACTTTTGACCACCAGTCCCTTGTTATTTCCCTTTTGCATGTAGTTTTTGTGGGTTGCTTCTGTTTATTTATTTATATTATTGGGGGTCGGAGGAGGGAATCCCATGTACATAAGATGTAAAGCTTGTTATAGGCTATTGAATGTAAAGTGAAACATAGTTTGTCAACTAATTAAGACTATTGACTTAAAAAAATGTCTGGCACTCCTCTGGAAAAGAGAATCCATGTAGTTTCAGGTGGCATGAGCACCCTTAGCTGTGTTAATAATCCAATCACAGTATGAATGTTTTTTTTATCTTCAAAAGCAGAAGGTTGTTTGGAGGAAGAGCAGACAGTAGCCTGAAAATCAGGGCACTTGTGGGAGATGTGACAGCACTCGCACAAGTCCTGCCTCGCTTATGCTGGGCCAGGATCCTCAACCCAATCTCCTTGTGCCAGGCCAGCACTAGAGCCGCCAGTCTGGTGGCTTTTTTGATGTGGAGATCATATAGTGTTGTTCAAAAAAACCTCTTTTATCTGCAGAAATTTTTCAAAATGGATGCCTTGCTGATTATTTCTCTTTTTTTCCCTCCTTTTTGTGGGTGGGGCCCTATAAAGGACCTTTTTCCCCTCCAAAGCCTTTGAAAAAAATAATCTTGGAAACCTATAGATTGAGTCTAAAAGCAATCATTTGAAAAGCTTTTAAGAAGGTCTGCTATTTTTATTTATTTTTCTCAAATAAAATAAAAGATGTAGGCTGATATTGGCAGCCAGAGGTGGCCTGGAGCCCAGTCGTTCCAGTGTCGGTTGGGAGACTTGAGCACCCACTGGTTTCTGCAAGCGCCCAGCTTTGTGCTCTTGGCAGGGGTGGATGGGCCATGACTTCAGGGGCATGTGTTGACAACGGGTTCTGTGGGGCAGTGGTTACAGCTACTTATTCCAGCACAAGAGAAGAGGAAGTTTCTGTCTCTGTGCTGACAACTTATGCAGACATAAGGAAAAAGAGTAGTTCCATGAAAGTTACTACTGCACCGGAGTAGCCACATCAAAATGATGACAATAATTAAAGGTGACTTGCACACCTGTTTTTAGGCTTTAATGAAATATAAAATGGCAACTATCCTCAGATGACATCATCATGTAGGCACTTGCATGCCTTGAAGACATCATGGCTATGCTAAAATTGTCTGGAGAGGCTTGTGGAATGCATGGCTGCTTAGCATCACATAGCAATGGAAGACTGAAGAAAAAATAACTCTGGAAATATATCTCTTGTCTGTTTTAGCTATGTTTGTCTTTCTGTTTTCCTCCTGTAGATAAAGTGCAAGAATGCATAAGCAATTTTAGTATGGCCACTTCCATAAAGAGCAAAACCAAACAAAAGCAACCCCCCAGAACACACAAAGAAGCAATAGTCTGTGTGTGCTCTTAAAATGCAGAAAGCTGTCTATATTGGTTTTGCAGGTGTGACTTGGTAAAATCAGTAATATAGGACATAGCTTTTACATAAATCTTGCATTAATTGAAGGTAGTCTTGTGTGTAAATACAGCAAGATAAGAAAATTTCAGTATTTTCACAGATGGAGCAGCACGCGCAAACAGCGTCTGGGCCATTTCAAGATCTAATCAAGTCTGTGTGGCTTCCTGTATAGTTAAATTCCACATGTTGATATTGTATAGTCTTTTTGGGCTCCAGACATAGGACAAATTGCTTTCACTTCACTTACTATGGGAATCACTGGTTTATCATCCATATCTTTGTTTTAACACAGCTCGAAAACATTTGCATACTGTAATATGCTTTGCCAGTTGAAATGGTTAGTAATAATTTGAATGTGTTTGTCTTACTCTTGCTCATGACTAATTGTTCACAATCTGGTATTGTGTTTCTTTACCCTGCACATGAATTTTATTTTTTCAAAAACTTTGTTGGAAAATACAAGTACCTTCTTGTGTACAGAAAAATGTTTACCCGTTTATCTTGTTGCATTAGAATAAGTAAAGATAAAGGACTTAATGTTTTTTGTTTCTGTCTTTGCTGTTAGTTGTTCTCAATCGTTTTGTCAGTATAGCCTTCCTCCTCGCATCAAAGCTCAGAGAGTTGAACCTATCCTCAATCTTTAACTTTCTTCTTGTGCTCAAAATTGAGAAACAGACACTTCATTTTTGCATAGTCTTCTTCTGCCGGGGCCCCTTTATCTTGCTACAAGTCCTTCCTGAGAGCCGTGAGGAGTTCAGCAGTTGTCTCTGTTAGGGCACATGAGTAGTCCAGCTGGGAACAGCACAAAACTGCGGACACGACTGAAGACTGGCTTGCTTCAAGGGCGTGCAGGGCTACACGTGGCAGGTAGAATCGAGGGAGCATCCTGGCTACAGATGGCTGATGATGTAAAAAGACTGTTTTTATACTTTCTGTAAGATAAGTTTGTCCAGTTTAAGTTTTGCCACTCAGCGGCTTGTTTGCCCTTTCCCCTATCATGTACTGGAAAATGCACCAACTTGCAAACCGTATGGATAACTCGCAGTTTCACCTTTGGGGATAGGTGTGATTGTGCACTTAAAGTAGGACCTAAAAATATCTAACAACCCAAGCTAGTGAAGGGTCCCGAAAAAAAAAAAATAAAAATTTACTCAACCTACCCATTAAAAAATCAGTCTCATTTACCTATGGTAACTGCTCATACAGTGATAGCTGATTAACCTTATTGAAGTGCTCTATATTTAAAAAAAAAAAAAAAGGTGTGTAGGTCTGGATAGCAAATCAGTTCCTCAAATCACTTGGAAAGCATGCTGTGGCATTTGAAATAAACCACAAGTAGCAGAGCGGCTGACCTGTAAACCTTGTGAAGTGGGAGTTAATGGCACGTTTTGGTCACGTGGGCACGTACTGCCGTTGCTAGGTTATCGCAGGATGAGAATAGATGTTGCGTCTGCCAACTGCACAGGAGAACAAAAGGTTTTCATGTCACATGAGGTATGCTGAGACTGTGACCTTATCCCACACAGGTTTATTAGCAGTGATGACCATGAGTTGGGTCTGTCCACCCAACAGGCAACTACTCTGAGGTATTACATGCTTAACATTAAAATGACAAGTCCAGTAATAATGACGAAGCCTTCTACATATCCTGTAGAAAGGGAGGCTGCATCTTTTAATGGGAAACAGAAGACCAAGGCAAACTGCACTGTAAACTTAAATATGTTTCCAGGAGTGGCTCCGTTTTCCCAACCTTTCGTTATATGCCATGCCAGAAATGTATGACATCCCTTTGCTGTACAGGCAACAGCCTTTACTTATTTAGAAAGTGTCCCTTCATCTTAGGTGTAAGAGATAAGCATAACTAAAAGAGACAGGTTATTGTTAGCAAAGAAATAGAGCGGTATCCCTGAAATCTGTGAGTGGTGTCACCAGAGCTATAATCACCGCTACATTTCTCCAGTTCTATGCTCTTACTTATACAGTAATCCGGTGGTAACCCATCACAACGCTATATGGAAAGGTATTACTCCAAGGCAGTGAGTTCAGTGTGACCTTGACAGTAAGTATAGACTGTCCAGGAGAGCCTGTGGTGTTTCATCTGTGTAAATAGTCTGTCTTGGGGCCAGTTTCCTGTAATCACCTTTTAAAACAAGGTTACTGGAAATTATATAAGTGCTGTACATCCGATATTCAACAGTGGAAATAAGTTTGGTAGAAAGATGATGTTTCTTAATAAACCATCACATTCTAGTGGCAAACACCAAGTCTAAACAGGTAAATAAGTTCATTTAAGAGATTTTTTTTTTTCATTGCATACTTAGATTTTCTCTGCTGAACAAAAATCCTCATTTAGGGGAATTTGCTAGGAAAATGATTTACTATATTTAATTAGACTTATTTTCTTAGAATTATTTCTGCAGATCTGTTTTTGCTCTGAACATCTATGACATCTTGTAAATTTCACTTTTTCAGTCTGAATAAAATATTGGTGTGAAGAGTCACTATGTGTAGCATGCACAAGATTTATCTTCACTGACATTAACCATCAAAAAATGTTAAGCATTTTATCAAAGCTTGTGTTTTAGACTATAATTGTGGAAGGGAGAAGCACCTTCATAAGGTTAACTTACTGTAAAAACATTAGGCTGTGAAAAAATCAAGAACTGAGGAATTCCAGTCTTTTTTCCACTAACTGGCTAACTTAGAGTGGACACTCCATTTTTAAATAATTACATTTGGATGAGATGGATCCAGTACATAAAGTTCAGTAACAGCAGACACTTAATATGGTTTTCTACTAAGTTAAGGGGATTCAATTGAAATAGGTGTATTCGAGCACAGAAGAGCATAGTTGAAAGCAATTCAGGAGAAGGACGATAGTTAGAAAGAACAGAGATTCCTGGTCTTCAGTATACAAAACTTTAAGCTCTGCTATTATTAGCTGTTGATTTTACCGTAAGCTGGGAAGACTGATGTTGAGTATAGGACATACAGAGCAGCTAGTAGTGACAGGATAGTTGTGTGTCCCTTGTAGAGAGTATATTATGAATATATTATGCAAAACTTTGTAGATAACTACTTGAAAATCTTTTGAAATGTCCGATATGAAGCATAGTCAAACACAGGACCTCGCAATGGAGGCATCTTGTGACTTGATTTGACTTGACATTTCCTGGCTCTGGGCTATGATTTTGATACTATATGACACAAATGTGTTTTTATTCAATATGACCTTTCATGTTACTTTTTTCCTTTTTGGGCACCAACCTGTTTTTGGCTGCAGGTATGTCCAGGGGGACCATGTGGCCTCTGTACCATTCAGTGTAGTAAAAACCACGGGTATTCACCATGGCATCCGCTAGTTGATACTCCTGACTTAAGCAACTTAATGTCAGCAATTATTTCTTGTGACAGTACGATTTCATTCCTCTAACAGCATTATTTGGGAATGTAATATAAGAAAGATTAAGAGTAAACTGTTCTTTGCTAGGTATAGTCATGGTACTAAGCCTTGGTGGTTCTGGGTTCTGTGCAATGGCTAAGGTATTATTCATCCAGTACGCTTGGCGAACGAGTGACTGCACACTCATCACTAGTTTGTCTCTTTGCACTGCTGATGGTACAACCTGTGCTGTAAGTAACATGAACTTTCTAAATCAGATGACACAAGAGGGCACCTAAGTTCCCAGGCCTACATATGAATCTTTTTTGGGGTATAACCTAGACCCCTACCTGCCCACTGCTTAAGTCTCGCTCCAGCACCACTCCTGCCTTTTTGTCTTCTCTGGACCATACTTTGATTTATGCTGTGTACTTCCAAAAATTATTCTGGATGTACCTACATTGGTTTTGTCATCTTTCCTGGTTAGAAGATTGTAAAGGAGTGACTGAAATTCAATCATGTTTATGTTTTGAACTTGGTGAAAATAAGGCACTTTGTATTAAAAAGTTGAGATCACAAGTTGATCTCCTAACAGACAATGTCATCAAGAAGTATTATGGGAATAAGTGTATGCTAGAGAGATGTCCTCATGTTTTCTTGTAATCTCCATTGTCCTTGCTAGGTCTTAATTTTAAATTATTGACGTAATTGCACTGAAATGAAACTGGACTTGGACGTTAGCTTATAAAAGCAATGTTGATTGAGATGACGCAAAATAAAATAATTCCTGTTTCACTCAGCTGCAAACTATCTGAACTTTTCAGTTTAGAAAATTTGCATATGCATCATAAATATTGAGCTTGAGATCCATCTGTTTCTTAAACATTATTGAAAAAGCCTTTTGTTGTTTGTTACTGTTTCACATCCTCTACTGATCACTAATTTTAAGGATCAATACAGTTTTCGAAGAACACTTCTGCACTAAGCTAAGTTCGAATAATATTCATAGACAGAACTTTCTGCTGTGCCTTTTGTGCATGTTTTCCCACCCATGCAAAGCAGCATGAATATTTTCTTAGAGACTGAATCTTGGGTAATTAATATCCTAGCACTGAAATAATAAAGCAATCCATGCTGAGCTATTTTTCCTTGTAGCAAATATAGCTAACAGGTTCTTGCAAGAAATGAGTTTTCTGAAGTTTTTATTATTTGTTTCCTTCTATCGTGTCCTCACAATGATGAGGTAGATCAGACACATGTGACTGCTGAAGGCAGTGTTAGGAGAAAAAGAATAAAACTTTGGTTTTCAGAATAGAGTTCTGGAAACAATCCCACTACTCATTACCATTCTATTAATTCATTTATTGATCTGTCTGCTAATTCAAAGATGTTGGCTCTGTTTAAACATACACTTTGTTTAAATATGATATGCAGTCTAGAGAACAGCTATGCGTGTTGGTAATACACTTGTAAGACTATTATAATGCTGTAATAAACACGGAGCAAAACCTTGCAGAGTCTGGTTAAATTGAACTCGAGTGGACTTAGGTATTAGCGATTCCAGAGAAAAATAGCTTCTATTCTTCAGATGTAGATTAGTTTGTTTGATTTTGCTAATAGTAGCATAATAATTCTAAGAAATTTGATAGAATTATCTACTTTCTGGAGTCAAATTTTGTTTGGTTGGTTTGGTTTGTGCTTTTTTATTGTTGTTTTTTCATTCTGGCTGCTTACAAGGTGGTTAGATAAGATCCTTGCTGTCTTCTATGGGAGCAACTTTATGGAGAGAGAAAAAAAAAAGTACTTCAGAATTTCCTGACCTTGTCTGAAGTGATGCATTTGTTGGAGTAAACAGACTTCTAATTTGCATATACTATTGAGTCTTGAATATATTCATTTGGATTTTTATGCTTTGACAGTTGAACTTTTAAAAATTTTTTTCCTGGAAATCATCCTTCCAGACAAGAAAATGAAAATTGTAGAGCAACAGGTTGTATCTGTTGTTGGTTTTGTATTGGGGTTTGGTGGGGTTTTTTTGCTGTTTTGCAGGTTTAGTTGTCTGAACTGATGGCTTGACATACCACTCTTAAATAGCTCAGCAACATATGATTATGTTTCTTCAGTTGCAACCTTTCATACTGTTTTTTCTTTGCATACTTGCTGTTAGTGAATGTTGGTAAGACACTGAATTCCTGATAATTTTTTCCACACTTTGCTGTCTTTGTACTGAATAATATTTAATGTAGCTCTATAGAAATAATTTAATTTGTTTTACTTGAGTCTCAGTGAATATTGTAGCCTTGTGAAGCTTATTCAGAAAGTCTATTAAAGCTTAACAAATTCTATCTAACCCTATCACTGTCCTTTTGTCAATAGTCTGACTTTATTTTATTGATTGCTAAAGAGTTTTTACCCTTGACTTTATTTATAGCTTCAAACTTCATAATGAAAGAATTCCTTTTCATTAACAAGTGGAAATTTGGAACAAAGAGTGAAATCCTTTTTGTTGGTATCTCACTGCTGTAAGCAGATATTAACTGTCCGCAGACCACATTTTTTTTTTAAGGAGTATTCTCTTGCACCAAACTGACCATGTACATTATGTCACTTAAATTTATATTGCTTTCAAATAATAAAATTTAGTATTAATTTCTGAGACATGAACAAGCAGTGGATGAAGAAGATGCTAAAATGTATGTATTTTACCTCATCAGGCTAGGAAAGAGATATTGATAGGTGTTCATAGATGTTGACAGAAAATAATGGCAACGGGGGGCCGGGGAGGGGGGGAAGATAGCTGTTTCCCAATAAGGGTTACTTTTTGGGGAGGTGAGGAGAGGAAGAGGGCAGAGGATGGAAGTTCTTTATTTTGAAATTGCCCTTGGGATGGGGAATCATGGTCTTATGCATACAGTACAACTAGTTACACCACTGTGAGCCCCCACTCAAACAGGAGGAAAGTAAATTTTGCTCTTGATGAAAATCTGACTCATGAGCACTCAGAATATGTGCAAGTATGAAGGAACAGTACAAACAAATAATAATACATTATTCAGTAGATTAAAAATAATATGCTTTGCAGGTGCTCCAGGCCAATTACCCACAAGGCAGCTTGAAGTCACGTAAGGACATCGGTGAGGTATTGAATGTGATGTTGTTTTCTGCCCATCAGGAAAGGAAACTGAGTACCTTGGTACCATGCCAGTGCAACTCAGCACCTTCTGTCTGGAAGCTGCTCACATCCAGCCTGGCATGGGGAAATGCACAGAAGTACCTGTGTATAAAAATGAAAACAAAAACTGGAAATCTGTTGCACAGAACTTAATTTAACATCCAGCATATGATGGTACTGGCTGAATGAAGTTTCATAGTCATTTTGTCTGCTTTTCTGATGTCAAAATTTGAGTTCTAAAACAAGGATTCTCCTGGGTTTGAGAGATTCTCTTGCTGTATTCAGCAATTGTTTCAGTTTTTGTTAAATTGTTACACTATCAAAATAAATTTGAAGTAAAAAGACACTTGAAACTGAAAAAATGGTATATTAAAAAATAAGTCACGTAGAATTTTTCTTTTGTCACTCCAGCCTTTTTCTCCTTTTATCTCTAAAAGGAGGAAGGGGAAAAAAAGTGCC
>NW_009605794.1:30511-30757 GCF_000690535.1 Cariama cristata | reverse complement strand
GTCACCCGCAGCGGAGCAGAAGGCCCTGCTCTTTGCCCACCAAGCTCGTGTTATTCCCGCCCGCTCCGCGCTGTAAAGTTACGCGTGGAGGTATTATCCGTTACGTGTGATGCCTTGGGTCGCGCAGTCAGTCCTACTCGTTTGGAAGTGAAGAAGACCTCAGCAGTAAGAGGCCGTTTCCCTGCTCCTGCTGCCAGAATCCCTCAGCTGGCACCGGTAACCCAGAAGCTCGGCAGCTTCCCCAGG
>NW_009605794.1:14513-30407 GCF_000690535.1 Cariama cristata | reverse complement strand
CCTTTGAAGAAAGACAGGGCTTTGCTGCAAATATTTAGCTTGGAGGTGATGAAACTCTGAGAAGGATCAGTGCGGGCACCGGAGGGGACACAGTCATGAGTGACTTGGACGGCAAGGATTGCTTCAATTAAATCTCCCACCTTACAGGGATTTCCCCAACAAACAAGGCTAATCCTGTGCTGCCTTCTAGGAAACGTCTCTCATTGTGAATTTAGAACCAGAAGTTCTTGGATTCTTACTTCCAGAAAGGAACTGCTTTAGCACTCGGGTGCTAATCTTAAAGTGGAGATTATGCCATACTAACAGGAGTTACATTTGCTGTATAAATATTAGTCCATTTATGTCAGTTCAAGAAAGGAATTGCATTAGCACTTCAGTGCTAATCTGAAGGTGGAAATGGTGCTGTACTAACATGAGTTGCATTTACTGTGAAAATAATGGCCTATTTACAATCTGTCTGTAGACTGATTGTTCTCTGACAGCTTACACAGGAAATAAAAAGGCGCTCTTTGTGGATGAATGTTTACTCCTGCTGTATCAGAAAGACATCCTTCCAAAGATACTAAGGTTGGTTTTAAAGCATATTTTGAAATTCAGATTAAAAGCTCACAATCCTAATGCAAGGTAGATGACCTCTCTGAAATAAAGAAAAATAATTAGAAATGCTCCCAGGCAATTTGAAGGTTGGATAGAATTAATACAACATAACTAAGAAATACAACAATTGCAGTTACATATTTCAGTTTGACTTGAGTGACGAGGTTATACGGCATGCTGCCCTGCAAGTAACTGTTCAACAGATGGTCCCAGGCTGTATACGGACATTCTGACCACGACAAACAGTGACAGAGGCAGGGCCTGGATTTCAATTAGCAAAATCTCTGACACAGTGCTCTCCCAAGCACGGAAAGAGAACTAGCACACTGCTCTGGAACTGGGAGTTTAGGACTTCCCCCTGTGACTATTCAGTTATGTCTAGGGCATGCTTGGTTAACTGCGGTTTGCACAACATTGTTTTACATGGCTTAAGAGTAACTCTAAATGTTATTTGTGATCACGTTCTTTTTAAAATTCTACTGTTACTTTATTCTAACTGTATTGATATAGATTGGTACTGTTCATTCTGCCTTCTGAGAGACAATAGTGGGAAGATGGTAGTTTGCAAGAGTTGTAAAAAATCAAAAACCACAGGCAGCCCACCTAACTATGCAAGTGACTTCTTACAGGTACACTTGGCTCCCCTGTAATACTCACACATTGACTGGGAGCAAAAGACATTGGATTTTTTTAAATGACCTGCACCGGAGTTTTGCCTTGGTGAGCTGTTTGCCAGCACGGAGTTCCATCCCATCATAGGATTTTTTTTTGCCACCTAGTTTCCAAAGAAACTGTGTTGGATTCTGATTTGAAGGTTGAGAAAACGAGGCTTTGAGTACAGGTGAAGCTTTTAGGCAACAGTATTTACAGTTTGGAAAATCGCAAGAGAAGAAAATGCAGTTGTATTAATCAAGATGAATGCACAATACTGCCCAAGCAGACTGAAGGCAGGGAGCTGCATGATTCCTTCCACAAAATACTGCAAAAAACCCCAACGAATGGACCATATACTAGTGAAATCTGAAGTGTGACTACAAATACAGACCCTGGTGGCCATACAGATGACATAATCTTAGAGATAATAAAAAAAATTTCTGAACAGCAATTCCTGAAACAGATCACCTTTTATGATTACACTAACACTCTAAAATAATGTATACATACATATGCATATATAGTGTAGTAAAATATTAACTATATAGTAGAGCCACATGTGTAGATGAGGTATATAAGGCAATAACCAACATTTACATATTTTACAGAGGCTAATGTCACAAGCATAGGTCATATTTCATCAGTTCTTGCTAACGCTGTTTCAGTGAAAATGTGAATATATTGTTGGTGTACAGAAGTTTGACATATAAGTCCATCCAGAGCTGTCCATGCATTTTGCCTCTCTAACATCTTAACCTCCCTGAACTATTAAAGAGGGAGATGAGAAGAGCATTCTTTAAACACAGGAAGCAAATATATCTTAATTTATATAAAAATTTGGGGAAAATGAACAGCCTATGAATTCTTTGTAAGGTCATGTGTAAGTTCTGCACAGCTATTAAGGGTTAAGTTCCAGTTCCACTTTCTTGAAATCTTTCATGATGGATTGATTTCAATATCCAAGCCAGGTGTTTTCTGAGCTTCAAAAGCAAATTACTGTGAGAGCCCTTAGTGAAATTCAAAACAATAAACAATCTCTGATGAATTGCTGTTATTTCTTAATCTGCTTCCAACCCAAGTTCAAAAACTGTTCTCATTCAGCAGGTGCTCTTGCAACCCTTCTCTATGGAGCTAACGTGCTGCATGCCTGTGCCCTTACTAAATTTTAAAGTCTGGTAGAATGATGGCAGAAGTGATATTATGGCTAGTCTGAGCCCCCCAAAAGAAGACGCACTCTATCTCTGGAAGAAGCAGCAGAATTGAGTATTCTTGAGTTGATTGTGATGCTGAATACTTCTGTCAAAGAGCTACTCTGTAAAATGGCCATAGTTGTGCTTAATTTCAAAAAGGGAAATTACAGAAAAACGGAGGTACTTGTTAAAAAGGAGTTACCAGAGTCTTCATAGGCAGCACTGGGACTAGTTAAAGAAACTGTGTTGGATTCTGATTTGTAGGTTGGAAAAAACAGGCTTTGAGCACAGATAAGTTTTAGAGAAAGCAGCCTACACTCAGATACTACCACTGAAGAAGGACTGATAGCTCAGAGCAAATTCTACATATGGACTTGCTGACCAAACAACTCAGGGAAATTATTTCAATTCTACATAGCGATAATGCCATAGAAAATAATTCTCTAGTGACTTAGCTTCTGCATAGCCAGTTATACTACCCAATACCAATCAATCCCTAACATATAGTCCCAATGTGCATTATCTAACATTAACAGAGAGATACATGGTACCATACAGTTTCAATCTCCAGTAAAATCTGAGCTACTGACCACATTAGGAAAAAGATGAGAAGATTTCATCTTAGGTTATATTCCAAAGGAATATACAAATTTGCAGGGGAAATATCAGCTTTTTAAAGAAAAAATATTTACTTTCTAATATAGTGTTTCACCAAGCAATCTGTCCTAAGATGTCAATTGAAACAACAGAGCTAAATCATACTTCAGGATGTTCAAAAATGGACAAGATTATTTTGAGTAGCTTCCAGACATCAATTATAGCGTAAAAGGAATGTCTGAATTAGACTTGACTACAGACTAGAGAGCAAGTATTCTGCTGTTAAAGATTGACCATCTACTTGTATATGACTGATACACAAACCCAGAAATGCCTTATCTATAAGTATTCTCTTTAAGATGCATGTTCTCTTATTTCTAGAGAAGCATTCTCTAGAATTCACCTACTGGAGTCACTTTCAATAAAATGAGAAATTAGGGTAGAAATTCCTTTAATACTAGAATTCCTCCTCTGGTAAGCATTCAGATCAAATTCTGATGATAAGTCATGGTCATGTAAAGATGCTTCTATTCAATTTTTTTTTGGTTCAAAAATACCTACAGCAGTGTAACTCAGGTAGTCATGCAGGCTGTCTGCAGTTTTGCTTTTTTTTGTTTTTTTTTGGAGAAAGATATCATCTTCAATGTAGATGATGCTGCCTACATAGAAAAGGCTCATCACGGTTCTGTCAGGATTGTTTCCAAACTTTATTCCTTACAAAAATCATTCTTCTTTTGATACCATTCTGGCAAGTGAGAACTTCAGAATGCCTTTTAAGCAGATTAAGCATTTTGTTCAAGCTCTTCTCAAGTATTTTTCAACACTGGAAGTAGGACCATGAAGCAATCTCTAATGGCTCTTAACCATAAATTCCTTATTCAGTGGTCTCCTGTTGGAGGTGCTGTTTTTCTCCTGTCACTAGGTTTGTGCAGTGGAAAAGATGACTGCCAAAAGCTACCTGAGATTAACAAAATTATCCTGTGGATACCTCACCTGTAATGCAGTTCAGGTTGCAGACAAGATATGCTCATCTACGTACAAAATACGCAAATGCAGGAAGTCCTGTATAACTCCCATTTGAGAAACACGGGAATAAAGAGGAGATATTTCTGGGAACCCATTCTCTGTCTTTAGCAAAAGCTTTTAATAAATTCTTTAGTACTTGGACTGGTATGTATGTTCAGCAGAACAATCTAGCCCAGCTGTTTAAAGAAGCCACGGAAAGATCAGCAGAAATGCTAATAAAAACCCTGCGTGATGAGAATACCATTTGTTTTCTGACATACCGCTGAATGTTCAACTCAGATTTCTTTTCATGTCCCACAATACAGAGGATTAGAGCTCTCTTCCCAATCATGTCGCAAGTATCACATCTGCTGAGTTTGCTCTTCAGACAGATAAACTCACTCGATGTGCTGTCAGTGTTCAGAATGAAGTGGTCTATTTTGGCCAGCAGTGAGAGATGATGGTTGGTGGCCAGTTCCAGGTAATACAATGGTGTTATGAGAAGCTGAACAGGTGTCGTACAAGGTAGCAGGGTACGCAGCAACGCTGTGTTGGCTGGTGGAAAGCTGTCTCTGACAAAGTTCAGGAGAGGTAGATGGAGGGAGATAATGGCTAGCAAAGAGAGACAGCGAGGGGCAGGGCAGATACAGAACCATGGCTTAAAACTCCTGCAGAGTTCACAGGGCGCTCACTTTGCCAAGTGAAATAAAATACGATTTTAATAGTGACAGGGGTAGAGCAAAAGTGCATAGTGCATAGTTTTGAAAAAGTTGATTCTCATGATCCATATTTTGCAAGAAATGGACATCTCCTCTAGAATGTTCCGAGCGCTGGCATTTCAACTGCTGTAAAAGCTGTGATGACCGCTAGAGGTCATTCAATGAATGAGAAAGAATTGAGGCTTTCCGTTTGGTGATTTTCTGATGTGGGGGTTATTTGTTTTAATTAGTTCTTTATCATTAACAACACAAATAGTTAACTTTACAAGAGAGCTGAGTACCAGATTTCTGAAGGTAACTGGCTATCTGTGTACTCTATAGGTACACAGTGACTGTAGGTAGCCTTAGGTGACTGCTGACATTTTCAGGAGTGCTAGTTAAGTTGATTGGGAACTAGACGTACACCTCGAAACCTGAATACTTCGCTGCGTGCTTCTCTGTGTCTTCAGGTAATTAACACCCTTAAAAACTATGGTTCTAATTCCAGTCTTCAAAACTTGAAAAACATTTACCTATATGACAGATGTCTATTCTCCATGTAACTTTGTCTATTTTAAATGTAGATACTATATAATTTCACCCTGTCTTTGGCAGATACAAGAAGGACAGGTATATTGTTTATTTAACCATCAGGAGCAAGACTGAGAAACTCTGGACAGAGGGATCTCTAGTGAAGCAAAACTAAAGACAGGATAACTTTAAAGGAGTTTTCTCTATTCCTATTAAATTCTTTGTTCAACGTTTGATGAAAATTACTTCTTTCTTTCTTTTTCCACATTTCTGGATGTGCTATTATGTGGAAAAAAAAAAAATCTTGTGGCAAACCTGTAAATAAGCTAAACCTGGTGGGATCTCTGGGATTAGGAATGGAACAGAAGAAGGTTATCAGGCAGGAAAACAAGAGATGCTTCAAGAAGAAAACTAGGAGAAAGATGAGCAGTTACAGCTCCTGTCAGGTGAGCAACAGATTAAGAAGAGATTGGCAACAGTTCTTACCCTAAAGCCAAAGAAGGACCAGCTCTTCTTAGCTATGATCCTAGTAGGAGAGACAAGCTGAGAAAGAAAGTGAATGTGAACTAACAGTTTGTTTTCTTAGGGATGAGGACATACAGAGGACTTTCACACTTGTCAACAATCCCAGTAGATAACATCCCTAGGACTGTTTTTGCCAAATCACAACTGTTGAAAAGGAAGTTCCTTCCAAGAGGAGATGGTTTTCAACAAAAGTAAATATATTGTACATAAAGATTTGCCAAGTAATTTCTAGTGTCTAATGAATTCTAATGAATTGCTTTCTCACCAGCTACAAGTATTGTACCACTTTCTGTTGGCTACTCACTACATGTATCATTTAGCTTAATAATAGTTTTTGTCATTAGAATACAAACAGATTTTCTTTAATGAGGAAAGTCCTTTCTCAGAAATATTTGTAATACAGTTTCTTCTTCAGTCATTTGATTTGTTTTAAATGGAAAGTGAGCCATTAGAGTGCTTTTCAGTAATTTATTGGTCTTAGCATGCAAATCCACCTCCCAAGAATAACAGGTTTAGGAGAAAAATATCTATCTCATCTTGAAAAGATTTTTGGACTGCTAAATAGAGGACTGTATCACAAGCATACCCACCTGTTAGAAACAACTGTAGCAGCCCGACTGTATGATTGCCAAAGCAACCATGGCACATTTTGAGAATCTAACTGATGCTTCCCCCAGGAATTATTTCTTCTAAAGAAATTTTCAGAAAAGTTATTTTAGTTGTCTTTAGCAGTTTTGGCAAATACACATAATCTCAAGCCCTATTTTTGTCTAAATGGAACTAGCAAGTTCCAAGATAATTCATAAATAGAATGTTGCCTGCAACAACTTTAAAAGATGAAAAAAACATTCTGTATGAAAGCGGTACAAGTGTTGTACACCTGGATACTAAAAGATAGATTGGCGAGTTGCCACACAATCACTGAACTTTGAAAGGTAGCTTCATAAGAATCACCACTGAAAAAGTACATTAAAGGTTTCCAGAAGAGTATGGTCTGCTTGTTAGAAAACAGGACAAGGATCATGAAATACATACCAGAAGGGAAAAAGTAATTTATACATTATACGTCCGTTATTTGTTGTTCAGCATCAGACCTTTTGATGTAAGTTTTGGAGGACTACTCAGAAATACTAAAGCCATGTAGATGCTAACCATCCTTGAAAAATGAGTACTTTAAATAGGTCTGCAAAATTACTACTTTTTGGCTTGTCAGTCTGTGTTTCAATTTCTCATTCTGTAACATATGAATAATCATTCTTTTTACTGTAGCTACTTAATTTGAGGAAAATGCTTTGAAACCAAAGACATTTTATACACTCTAAATATTCCTATGTCATATACATTAAATAAAGTTGTTCCACCATGGTAGCATTTACTAGTACAGAATTATACAATGTATTTTGGTGGAGACCACCCGAGGGCCAAAGCTAACAGATGCTGGTCCCAGCCCAACTTTACTGTGGCTTTGGTCACAGCGAGAACAGGACAGACTGTGAAGTATTTGTACCCAGATCTCTCGCTGACTTAAGTTAGAGCAGATGATTAGTGCACGTCATTAAATCAAGAGGAGCTGAAGGTTTTAGCCCCTTTTAAGAGGCTTTCAGCCTAGTAGCTAACAGGATCAGTCTCTAAATGCTAGAGTAATCATTTATTTCCTTTTATTCATTTTGATGTCTGAGAACAATACTTTTGCTATGCTGACAAACACAGCAGCAAAATTGAAATAGGAGAAAAACAACAAAAAATGCCCGCAGTTTAACTGTTCTTTCCTGTAGGCACAGTCAGTTTTGGTCAGACCCATTTATCTAGTCACCTTGACTCCTCTCTGTCTCCTCAAAAATTCTCTCCCCAAAAATGGGAGGGAGAGTTTTATAAAGGTCTCTGAAACACAGACCTTTCAAACTTTTTCAACTTTGCAATCTCATTGGAGTAATCTTTTGAGTCACTAGAGGTCCCTAACCATAGAGCTAAACAAGATCACCTGGAGAAAGGTCTGGAATAATTGTTACTATCTGAAAAAGACTGCGGAGTCTCTTGGGCAAACTCTTCAGTGAGCAGACGAGATGGGATTGCATCCAGAATCTGACATTCCATTCAGCAACAGCAGATAATGTTTCCAGGCTGGTACCTGTCTCCAGCAAAGCTTCAACTTTGAATTGAGGGAAGAAATCCTGAAAAACATAGCCCCAAGAAAAAAGCTCTTTTCATCATCATGTGAAGAACAGAGAGAGAAAAGGAGGCAAAGAGACTAAGAGAGAAGCTATATATCTGGCGGGAAAGTTTTTCTGAAACATCAGCCTGTAAAATGTCTCAGTAAGAATGAATCATTACTTCATGAGCACTGTAAGCATGTATCCTTATAATGAATCTTTCTTTGTTGTAGTATCTGTCTGCCATAAACACTTCTAATCATATCAGGCTTCCTCCCCAATATCAAATGGTTCATTTAATATAGAATCAGATCAGATAAACTGGATGACTGTTAAACATTGTTATGAATATACTGTGTCTATGTGGAACACATTTGTACTCATGTACTATTATAAGGATTCGAGTAATCTGATTACAAACTGTGTTTCTCTCAGACTTAAAACATTGATTGTAAGCCCATATGTCATTTCTTTACCATTTGAAGCAGAATTCCAAAGGAAGTTGGCATAAGATCGTAACATTTTGGCTATTATCTTTTGGACAAGGAGATGCTTGTGTTACAGCACACCCTTCCTGGTCTGCAGCAGGAGAAAAGGATGGGACATTCAAGCTACAGATCACCTGGTCACATAAGGTGATGACAAAGATAAAGAAGTCTTATGGAACAGGGGCTGAGAACTTAAAAAAACAAGAACGAACCTACGTGGGCATTTTCACCCAAAGCAGGTAGAGCAATTGCAGAAAGGAGTCCTGTCACATTGAACAGATAGACTTCTAGTAATGTGAAAGGAAAAAAGTGCGTTGCATTTAGATCCTGCTTTCTAACCAATAAATCTGCTACCTTGTAAGTAAAGACCGATCATAGTTTAGTTCTTTTGCCGCTCGCTGCGTCTTTGCCTTCACATCTATGTACGCCCAAAGAACTAAAACATAGCCCAAAATGTCCATGCAAATTGAATTCTTCTTAAAAGCGTGCTTAAACAACAAAGAGCCAGAAGAGCCAAGAGAGGCACAGGAGTCAGTTTGTTGAACTGTATGTTCGGTTTCAGAAGGGAGCATTAAAGTTTGCACCTCGCAATACAAACACAAATGAAGCACTTGGAGTCTCTTCAGACTCCAGAAGCTTAACACGTACCAGGCCCAGTGGTCTGGGAGCAAACAGCACAATCTGGTAAGTGTCCAACGGGCAGACTGACCTGGCTTGTGACAGCATTGACTCATGTATTACACTGTGTTTCATTTGGTCATGACAGATGTGGCTGCAGTTTGTCTGGCATTTCTAAATCTTTATAAAGGTTCTGCCTGTATCTGGCCTTTAAAATCCATGGGTTAATATGTATTCACTTACATGTTAATTCACACAAAGGACTCAAGTAATGTTCAACAGAATGCCCAATAGTAATTAGAGAAATCTTAAGAGATTTATTATTGTAATGAATAATTTTTCATATTAACATTATTACTCAGAGTTGCATTGTAATGATATAAAATACAGCCATGCAGGAAGAAGAATGTTTCAACAGTGTGCTTTTGTTCTCTAGAGAATTGTGCTGCAGAATCATCTTTCAAGATGTTATGAGAGAACGAAAAATAAAGCTCACAGTAATTTGAAAACAGAGAACATTTGAATAGGAAGGACAGAGCAGCAGAACGGAAGAAGTTTAATAAGGTAGAAGACAAAGCAAGCTTTGAATTTGTAAAGCAAAGTGTACCTCTGGCAGTATCATCACCGTATTCATATCCAAATTTTCCTTTATACAAAGCCTCCCATTTCAATCTTCTGTTAGCCTGGAAACCAAAGCAGATGATCAAGATGAAATTACGTGAAATGCAGGCATTCATATACAGAGTCATCCTTTCAAGAAAACTGTTCTTCCCGAGTAAATTTTAGAGACAAAGGTCAGTGTCCCGTAAACATTGCAACACTTCCAGTGTTTACATATTCACTGACGATTTAGGGTAATGAACACCATGGTCGTTTTGACTCGAAAAAATTGTTACATCTAGGTTTAGGTTACCACGTGTAAACACAATCCATATACCTCAATTGGTAGTCAATCAACAGAGTGCTACCTAAATTCAATCTACAGTACAGAGGGGAGGATGCATGAGGATTAGTTGGTTACGTTCTAAGCCAAAATGCTTCTACATAGAGCTTTGACTTCAATAATTTACCTAAATAATTACATTGACTACCTTGAGTTAAGAGAGCTTTAAACTCCCTCTCTGTAGGAGCTGGGCGGTGGAGCAGAGTGAAGAGCATGGTCTTGTTACTAGAACAAGGTGGAATATTGTCAAAGGACTATTTTATCTGTATTTCAACAAACCCTTTTTGGTTTTTTTTTGGAGGGGGGGAAGGTTTGTCATAGAAAGGTAGACTGCAATAATCAGGGGAAGGGTGATGACAAGAAATACACTTATTTCTCGTTTATGTTACTATTTATGATTTCAGACTCCTTCAATTAACCAAAAATACAGCTCAGAGATGGAAATTAAGTTCCTTCTAACTGAATCATTTTGATTTTGCTCAATCAGTTTTTCTTTATCCTCTAGAGCATCTTTACTGCTTTATTCAAATTTTTTTATTTAGGGATAGTATCTTCACAGCAAACTCATTAGACTTTCTTTCAACTCACATTGATTTTAGTCCCTTAGCTTGGTAAAGTTCTAAACTTGACTTCATCGAGAACATGAGTTGAAAACTGCAGATGGAGGGCTGGCTACCTGCTGTGGGGGTAGCTCCATGTGATCCTGAGCCTTCGTGCTTAGTCCCTTTGATCTGGTTAAACTGACCTATACCATAAAATTACTTCATTTCTTGCTGCCACTCACATTCACCTTGCTTGATGTGCCTGGAACCATCTCCATCTACTTGCATTCTAACTATTTGTCTATACAGACAGTTTTTCAGCAGAGTTATAGTGATCAGTCCCCAGTGTGGAGACAGGATTTACCAGCAGAAGTTCTTGTTTCTGAGTCTGGTTTTAGCTACTGGCTGTTCTCTTCTGATGTTTTCTGTTTTGGTATGGTAGAGCTAAAAATGAATGAGGGCGACTTTGAGGAACCTGTCATTATGGCACTCAGTGAAAATTGCACCAGATGAAAGCCTAGAGCAACTATTGTGGGCAACCACATCAAGAATTACTCTGTGTATATTTACACTGCAGCCTATAAAATTTTTTTCTGATCTGACATATGAGTATGTCCTTCATAATCTTGCCGTGTAATTTGAAATTGTAGAAGTACAGTTTAATGTATCTTTTTTAGCTCAGAGAACACATTCTTCTTAGAGAATTGTGTAGGTTTCTCAGGAAATTTCCCAGAGATATAACTAAGAAGGGATGGGTTAACCTGTCAAAAACAGAAGAAAAGAAGAGAAAAAAGAGAAAGCCAAGATAAGCAACTTGTCTTTTA
The DNA here is from genome assembly GCF_000690535.1 of Cariama cristata. Taxonomy (NCBI): domain Eukaryota; kingdom Metazoa; phylum Chordata; class Aves; order Cariamiformes; family Cariamidae; genus Cariama; species Cariama cristata. Next base: position 19,045 of record NW_009605794.1, on the reverse strand, counting down.
AACAATCTGTCTGTTTGTGTATATCGGGAAAGTGTGGAACTTGAACCTTTGTATTAAACCAAACTATAAAACCAGTCATTTCTTCTCTACAGATACTATGTCATGAGAGGGCTCAAGGCACAACGTTGGCTGCCAAATCTTTCATACAGAAGAACAGTTTGTTCGACACGTAGAACACAAACAAACTCCTCACAGACTTTCCTCTGCACTTTAAACAATGCAAGCTTTTCATGTTATTTACTCAGAAAAATGTAATTGAGATGCAGCAGGTGGCTTTCCATGGCTCCACACTGCATAAGATTCAGAGCTGAAAGAACAAAAAGAGCAACCATCTTGTTCTGAGATGACATAGTGATGTATCTTCTGACAGAAGGAAAACATGGGATTGATAGTCCTCATACACAGTAACTCAAGCACACTCCTCCACATTCCATGCTTGTCAGAATCTATACAATTTGGCAGGTTTGGATAATTTCCTTTGCTCCCCACTTCAGCCTCACCCTTTCCATCTAAGACTGCAATTTTCAGATCACTGGCTTGAAAGGCTCTGTTGTAGACCGAACATTCATAGCAACCCTTGTGATATATCTAGACAAGGCAGGCCTCTCTTCAGAATCTGTAATCTCTCACTTCAGAGCTCATATTTGAAGCCCTTGATTCACTGTGGTTTAAAAAAACTTTGAAGCAAAATGCACTCTTTGGCAATAAGGAAACCCACAGCCTTCTGGCCCTTTTGATCAATCTATCTGATGCTAGGAAAGCAGAGGCCTTCCTCCATCTTAATAGGCATGTCCCTGAAATAGCAGGCATGGTACACATTGACCACGTATTTACATCTCAGGAGGACATTAAAACCAACAACCAGCAGACATTGTTTTCAAAGATGTAGAATAAGCTACTGCATCTCCTTGAATACCACTGTTAAAAAAAGGACAGCATCAGATCAGGAGAGCTTTCTTTTCAGAGGCTCTAGCTTCAGGAGAAAGAGCTCCAAAGTATCTGTGGCCAAGGCTTTGTACCGTGAGTGTTAAGAGAGTAACACAGACAAATTTGGGAGAGCCAGAACCTAGTGGGAAATATTAAGGCCTTCCATATTTCCAGATAAATGGTCAAACTTTAAACCCATGCTTTACAGAAATTCTAATCTGAAGTGCTTTCTTTACTAAGCAAAAATCGGATTTCTCTGGAGTCATTACTGGGGATGCTAAATGGCTTCATTTATAGCAGATATTGCAAAGAAAAATCCAGTTCCCTACGCAAGGAGCGGGAGTTCAGATTCCTTCTTGAAATTTTTGCAATTCTCCTTCATGATCCCTTTCTACAGCATAGGGCAAACAATGAAATTATTGTTTCATCCTGGAATGGTATTTTTTAAGCAAGTTCGAGATGGATGTTGTAAGGATTTAAATGATGAGTTTTATTTTTTGCATTAAAATAAAGGATATAAGGATGACAGTTCCAGATGCCTTAGAGATTTCAGCTCTGTAGTGCTCTGCCAACATGGGAAAACTCAACTTTAAATATCTGTTATGCAGTAGGATTTGTACCATTCCTGTTGGGAATACCCTGATCTTTGTTTTTGCTTGTCCCCTTTGCAAATTCTGACAACATTCTCCAGAATGCTGGTCAGTCACAATACTGTGCAGTTGATGCATCTTTCCTGTTTTGGTGTAGATACAGGAAAAAACTTCACATGTTAATTAGGAAATATATCTGAGAAGGTCAAGATAATATAAACAACCAAAAAAAGTATCACCTTTTAAGAACATAGCATAGGATAGAGAAGAATGATTCAGCCCAAACTGATTAGTAATTGTTATGGTAAATCACAGTGACTTCTAATAACAAAGACAAGGAAAAACAAGCATTTCAGCAATTAACTTAAATGAGATACAGTTACAGCAAAGCTCCTCCTTTTATTCCCTAGTTTAGATACAGCCCCGGTGGATTTGCTGCCCATTAGGCAGACAGCCAAATGAGTCCTCTATAGTTGTCGCTTTAGGCACCTCAGTTCTGCTCCTAATAGCACAGTACTCCTTACCAAACTTATTTTTGGAATGACAAAATTTTTAAAAAACTGTTACTTTGCCTGAAATGGTGAACTGAAAAGCAGAGGGTTAGTTAATTAAGTGAATGAGGCAAGTATTGTGTCATATTACTAAGGACTAGCAAATGGAGTATGGGGAGAAAAGAGGAAGTAACCAAGTAAACTACAGCCCTATTAAACTGACTTTAATGGTGTGCAAGGTTTTAGAATGCACAACATAGGAAAGAATAATTAACACATCAAGATAAATGGAAATTTGAAACAGGGAAGAGTAAAAAAATCATTTTATGTGAAGCAGACTCTATGAGATCTCCCTAGTTGCCTTTTTTCAGACAAAAACAACTCCTTCTTTTTCTAGTAAAAACAAGCCAAATAAGCCTGATTTTGATGTACCTTATTAAACCATTTATACATTAGTCCATCAAAAACTAGCCCACAATGGGAAAAAGACTTCACTGTGACAGAAAACAAGAATTTTGAGGTAGGAAATGAACTGGCATCGGACCAGAATTACAGAGAAAAACACAAATTCCTTGGTGTTGGACGAATTGTACTATCTTCACTACCAGGGCAAAAATACAAAGATTCAACCTGTTGCGTTGAAAGGGGAAGTGTATGTTTGGAGGAGAGTTACCAGCAGAATTCTCTAGCATTAGTTTGGAGACTAAAAATAGTGGATAGCATCATAGCTAATTTTGGTACAGTGTAAGTGTGTGCTTATGACATTTTCTGATGACAAAGTCTGGAGGCAGTGTCAAAGTCGAAAAGGCTTGGAATATCATAAAGGTCATTGAACTTCAGTTACTGAAAGGGGATGAGGTTAAAACGTACAAAGTGCAAGGTTGTACACTTTGGAATTAGTAACAAGAATTTTCTATTACCAGCTAATAGTTCACAGTTTAGAAAAGACACTTAGGTTAAAAAAAAAACTAGTATATTCATCTGTTGCAGCAGAACTATGTACTACCGGGGAGGTGAAGCTATGAAACTCTCCCCACAGTTCCATAGACAGGCAAGTGTACAATCTATTATGTAGGAATTTTTTATGAGTTTTTCTGAAAAAATGTAAAATGGATGACAGTCTTGATAGAGGAGACTGAAAGGATTTACTTTATTTAAAGAAAATCTGAGAAAAGGTTTATTATTGCTCTCCAAATATACTGGGAATAAAGGAGGATAAAAGAAACACCAAAAGGAAAGATACTTAAAGTAGAACTCAGTATCAGCATAAGATCACCTGAGTGAATTGCCATGAAAATTTATCATGGAGATTAGAAAAGGCTTAAGCACTGAAGGAAGCAAAAGGCAACAAGATGATTTCAGTTCAAATATAAAGGAAAAGAATTTAAATGAAATGCAGCTGTGATCTGATCACCTGGACTTTAGTTAGCTGGCAGTAAGGCAAACACTCTTACTTGAAATTTTGGAAAATGTTACTATTCTGTTTCTTTTACAGTATACCGAGCTGCTCTTAGAACTACAGTTCTGGGACGTTTCCAAAGCTGCTACGGGAGATAGATTTGTGTCCTCTCTGAGCAGTTCTACTTTCGTTTCAGTTATAGCAAATGAGGGTGTGTTTTCACTATACTGATAGTCCAGAACCAGAACCTGTTTTGGTAAGGCTCCTGTATACACCCAAAAAAACCTATTTTGCTCCCCAGGGATATTCCTTACGTAGCAATGGCTTTCAAGTCTTAGCCTGAGAGTGTTTGGCAGAATGGAAAGGAGTTCCTGTAATTTATGTACCCATGACACCTTTCTACAGCTGCACAAACCTGAAGGTTTTGTTTGCCCTAAAGCTTAACTATTTTTGCCAAAAAGAGCAGTTAGTCCAATAAAAAGCAATTCTCTTTATAAACCTTGCCTTGAGCATCTTGTAAACAACAGGGGAAATTCAAAACCTAAAAGCAGTTCTTGGACCACCTTATTTACGATGGAATTTTCAAAAGTGTCAAGAAAGTAACCAATAGCCAATTTTTCACCCTCAGTCTTGGGTTCTGCATTTTGGTGCCTTTGTTTTGGCTGGATGCTCAACTCCGGTCATACCCGACTGCCACAGCTGCGCTGCCTCGGTCACTGCCGGTAACTGGATTCATTCCCTTGCAATGGCCATGGCCTCAGTGGACCAACCTCCCCTCGGACGGTCTTTTGTCCCCCCTCCCCAGCACGGGGGATCCCAGGGTATGCAGAACTCATTTGGGTCAGTCCCTGCCGCAGGCCAGAGCCTTCTGCAGCGGTTCTGAGGGGGCAGCTCCCACCTCCGGGCCCTGGGACCCTCCTGGCTCGCCTTTCCCCATGCCCATCAGTCAGGCCTCGACCCCGCTCCAGGCCAGGCGCCTGCTTGCCACAGGCCCGGGCGGCCTCAGAGGTAGTCCTGACACTCGGCTAATAGGGTAAGGTTGCTCTTTGGCGAGCAGAAATTGCGGGCTCCCACAGGCGAAGGCCCCGGTGGGTGGGGGACAGAAGAGGGCCGTTGGCACGGAGG
>NW_009605794.1:0-14499 GCF_000690535.1 Cariama cristata | reverse complement strand
GAGGGGGGGCAGCCAGGGCGGAGGGCAGCAGCAGGGCCAGGGGGGCCTGGGGCCGCCACGGCTTTGCTGGGGGCCTGAAACCTCGGCTCGAGTCTAGGAATGGAGTGCGCTGGTGAACGCGAGTGCCGATCCCAGCGTGTCGGAAATAACTCATCGCTCCTATGTTGTCCCCAGACAAGAAAACCTCCCCCTTTCCTTCTTCTTTCTAGTGAAACCTTCCAGTTCAAAACACAGTAGCCCCCTTATCCCCACAAAAATCAGGTAGCTTATCCATGACTCCTCTCTGTGTGTCCCTACGACTTGGGCTTTTCCACGACGAGATTTCATTCTAAGGTCATGGCTTGTAAACTCTTCAGGTGGTCTCCTCAGGCGGCCAAACATGCAGGCCGCGTTTTATTTTAAGGAGAAATGGGAAAAGCATTTGATTACAAAGGATGCTCAAACAGGCCTCTCTAATTTTGATTTCTTCCCACTTTAAGCTATAAATATAGCTGAAGATTACAAAGGGTTGTAAAGTAAATACCAAAAGACAACATTTACAATTTTCCAAGCAGCTACACCCTAAACCAATAATATAAGGAAATCTGTCCAAAACTTTGAAGTGCTATTACAGTTTGTTATATGACAAAACACTGGGGTTTCTATGTATTTATTTAGCTACCTACCACTCCCTCACCAAGTTTTTAAATCCATTTCTTGCTATATAAAAACCCATCATATTAAGGGGGATTGTATTTTCAAGTTATTTGTATTACAAAAACATTAAATGAAAGCAAATTCATGCTAACAATGTTTCTTTGACTTGTACTTCCATGATAAAATCAACATCTGCTTTTAATCTATTTTTTGGGGGTAGGAGGAAGTCTTTGATCTGATACACCTATTTTCTCCTTAATTATTTTCCTCCCACTGAATGTTTTTCCTATGATTCTACCAAGAAACTTTTTAAAAAGTAATTTTGACCTTGGATCCCGTTAAATAAACAAAACAAAACACAAAAAGACAAATTAGTACTAGTATTTGTGCTCATTTGGGAGCGCGTTGAAGGCAACAGTTGGTACAGATGATCTAATTTAACCAAATGATGTAGTAAAGCAATAGTGAGGATCAGGAAGATTTCCTTTCCCTATTTAAATTCTCTGTCATCTGGATTATAGTGCCTCATGCCTTCCAAAACCAGATTCTATTGTTGCAGCGGATGGAATTCTATCTGAAGACCAGATTATTTTTTTTAGTTAAGAATTCGTCAGGTTGCACTGCCTACTTTGTGTTTTAATCGGTTTTTTCCAAAGCATATCTCACTTGTAGTTCTCTGTGATGTTCCCAACCTAAGCAAAATTGCACTTTTGCTTCAGATAAACATCCTACATTATGATTTCACTTTAGAGCATTATCAGCGTATTTAGTATGAGTTAAATCTCAGATCTCTTCTCGTATAGTTTGGTCTACTGAAGTTTATGGAAACACCTTAATGGATCTGAATTATCTCAGCCAGTGCTGGCTGAAGGATCAGGATGCTTATTTCTCAGGAACAAATGGTAAACTTTTACAGTAGGAGTGGACTTGATATTTACCGTGTAACACAGCTTCTCTTCTTTGCTACGTTTATAAGCAAGCCATTCGGTTTATGTGGGAAAGGTTGAGTAGAATCCACTGAAGTCATGTGTAGTTTGGCTGCTGAGGATTTGAGGAAAGCTAGAAGAAAACATTTGGTTTAAACACTGGGTTGCAGTGGTATGTTCTTAGAACAAGAACAAAAATATTTTGCCGTTAAATGAAAATATTTTTAATTACAGGAGAAACCACACTGAGTCTGTGATGCCTGTTTGAACCCTTGTGTCTACAGAAATGCATTAACAGTAAATTTCAAGTGTTTCCATCAGATGGCTACCATGCATTGGGTGGGATTCTTAGTGCAAATAATTCTACAGTACTATAAAATAAGTTCTTCCTAATATTAATAGAAGCTATGTTGCCACATTTCAGACAGTTCTGACAATTACTCAATTGTCTACGCATCTAAAATTTGTACTGTGCATCTAATTAAAATCCTAGTGCTATGTGCAGAGCTGTGTAGCAGCATCAGTAGATACGTGCTCCAGGCATCCCTGTACACTGTGAGATAACTGAAGTTGTAAAGTGCAAGTTTTGTGAGCTTGCTGCAACCTTTTTTTAAAAGGAGGTATTTATAGCCAAGCTAACCTGAAATTTAGTGTTTCTGCAATAGAAAGTTGCAGCTAGCAAAGAGCGCACAATTTGTCTCTTCTGTAATTTTAGACAACAAGGGAGTAATACTAAACCAGTTAGAACCACTAAGCCAACTGCAATTACTCAAGTAATTTACTGAGATTACTCAAGAGCATAAGTGTGGGTACTTGTGAATGTGCCATAGGATTTACCCATAAGGAGTTCTCACCTCAGCTCTTCAGTTTCCAAGGAACAGAGTAGAATTTTCCAATAGTATTGCTTTCCCTGTACCATATATGTATTAGGCTCAACACCGGCTTAATGGAATTATGGCATACTACTAATACTGCGTATCAATTCACTGCCTAAAATTACTGAGGAATATTTGAACTTTTATAACTGTAGCATTGAAGATTAAATGAAGAAGACCCTCCATGAAGTGGAAAGAAAGGCTTCAGGAACAATATTATCCTTACATCTTTCAATGTCCCTTATTAGATATCTGAAGGAGGTAGTTTTTTGAGATGTAATACTCCCACAAATACTGTTCCTGCCTGAAAGCTTTTTGACTCAATCATGTGTGCAGCCAAACCATTATGTGGGGTGTATGTGCAGGCTGCCCCACTTTAAGAACAGTCAAGAGAAATGCTTTGTGTTGGTTCTTTGAGAAAAAAACACTGACAGCACTCCAGATCATGAGTCTCTTCCCAATACCAAAAACTGAGTGGGTGCTACAGACTATGAGGAAAAAATAAGGCTAAATTTGAAATGTGAGATTGTTTGTTACTGTTCAATAATTTCAGTGTCAGGTTATTTTAATATGAAGCTGTACCTCATTGCCTCTTTCAGGACACAGAAAATAAGCTACCTTTAACACATTCTTCAGAGAACCCAGATCTGTCTGAAAGGGTAAGATTAATCTCATTTAACTTTAGCTGGGTATGTAGCAGAACTAAGCTAGTTGCAGGCTCTTCTTCTGTAGTTATAAGAAAGAGAAGAGAAGTTATTTATCCAAGCTGCTTTTGAATGGCGTGTGTTAATTTCTGTCTTTTTAGATTGGCTAAAGAAAGCCCACGTGACTTACAGCAAATACCAAAGTTTTAGAAAGCCAAACCAGACAAGACAAATTTCATAATCTGCAACTTGGCTGCATCTCTTTCATATAAAGATGAACAATTTTGGAGCATAGCTTTAATCCTTCAAGAGTTAGCTGCATGAAGGTGTGTATGTATACATATATAAATATTTAATAGCAATAAATATTTAATATATAAATATATAAATATTTAGGGGTTTACAGTGAAGAATATGTGGAATCAGACAATCCAAGGGAAGGTTGCAATAGGACATTTAAGTCAAATGATAAACCATAACTATTTGAATAAGGTTGATCTGTTTTTATCTTTATAAATGGGATCTATCTAAAGGTAAATTACATGGGAGTTTATGGGGCAACTAAAAAATAGTGGACTTTGTACTGTAATTATCAGCATAGATTTTATTGGTCTCCTCCCTCTTTACAGGTCTCTCCAGACATGCTTCACTGAAATGGAGGGTGAGTAAATACATATGGATTTGGTACAGAGTAGTAAACTGAAATCAGTCAGTCTAAGCTGAACTCCATTTTCCAGCATCTAATCCATTTACCAATTCAACAGTACAGCTTTAATTATAGTAACATGATTTGTAATACATTAAAGCAGTAGGAAAGGCTATGTTAGAGCTGGAGCAATACATAACAGGAAAGTTTAAAAAAAAAAAAAAAGAACAATGCAGGTGTTACTTGCAGACTCTAAACTCCAAAAGACTCTCCATAGCACAAACTAAAATCCTGGAATGTTTCCTGAGAAGTTAATGGTGTTAAGGCATCTTGAGAAACACCTTTAAATCCAGCTGGTTTTACATGCTTTAGCATGTAATCCCTTTACAGTTGTCATGGAGTAACTGTGCTTTATACGTAAGATTTTTTTCTCATTGATATACTTAAACTAATCCTCCAATGTCTTATATGCTATAGAAAGTGAACAGAAAAATTTGTATATTGGTAACTGAAGTCATATACATTGTAGAGCTGTAGAGTTTTGTCTGCTGTGTTCTGAAGAGAAACTCAAGCTAGATTTAAATGAACTAGCTCAGCTACTGGAAGCAGCGTAGCCATGGCAGCAAGCAGTTCAGTGTCAGCTGTAAAATCTGCCTGTAAAGGTAAGTAAATATTTGGACAACCTGCTGGCACAGAGTTCTTGTGTTACAACAGCTACACTACTTAGCTATTTTACATGCCACCCAGAATGACCTCAGCCTAAGAAGACAGCATAGCTGTACCTGTTGGCTGCTTGATGCCTTGCGTAACAGGCTTGGAAGCACTCATGAAATGAAAAACTATACCAGTTCTTTAGGAGTATATGTGTAGTAATCTCTTAGTCAAAAATGTGAGACTTATTCCTAGTCTTGAGCTGTCAGTACCTTTTCCCTCCCTCATATTCAGAGGAAGTGATAATAATTATCAGTGTATCCAAGGAATATTACCAGTTCTTGTATGTATATGTTTTCTATAAATGATGTGTTTACATATTCATCTGGTTATTCAGATGATCACTTTACAAACTTATTTTTGTTTCTGCACTGTTAAACTGAGGAGTCCAAGAAGACTGGTGACTTTGGCCAGTACTGTTTCAGGGTGCCCACTGAAGGCCTGATTCTACTCCTCTTGAAAACTGCAAACCAGGATCATTTCGCTAAGTTGCATTACAGTGCAGCCCCTGTTCGGGGGAATATACATGTGGTAGGACACTATTCAATGTGTTGACGACTGTTAGTCTCAGGCCTCTAGGGCCGATAGTTTAATATCCATGTGGTTTTTGTTTCCTGCCCTGAAACAACATAAGCAGGCTAGCACTTCTGGGGCAAAGAGATATCCCATTAAGGTGCCTTCCGAGGCCTGTTATCTAAACTTACTTTGCACCACTGCTTTTATATTCAGTGTCTGAGGGTGATTTTTACATGGTGATTGAGGTATTATTAGCAACCGAGTGATTGTTAGAAATCCCTATAGCTAAGCCTGCTGACTTTACAATTCTGCTGCCCTTAAAATGGATTTCAGTAAAGGTTTTTTTCTAGAATCTAATTTGGTTTAGATGTGAATAATTTACAGGCTTCTTTTATGAGACACCACAAAGGATCAATACAGATATAAAACATACCCACTACTGTATATGCCAGCTATTGCAAAATGCCACGCTGTTCTTTTCACAGAACAAATTGCAAACATATGCACCAATTCAATACAGATTATTTTCTTTACATCATACAAACTATCCATTAATTCAGTAGCTAATAGTGATTTTTAGTTCTTTTATCTTTCTTCTAATTACAAAGTCAGATACCAATAAAAAAGTTGCTTTTCAGTGCTCAGCTTAGGGAACAATAATGGCTATTCGTTTCTCAAGGTTTCTTTCTATTTTAAATCTGTGTACATATGCTAGTAGTTAGAACCTGTGTTTCCATAACGGGGGTAGCAAGGTGCTTACTACAAGTTTTGTCATATTTATGCTCTTATGTACTTATGCACAAAAGAAAATTGGACATCAGGAAATGCGGTTATTTAGATAGCCTATACTTATTTGGCTCTACAGTTACAAACAGGCAGAAAAATGCATAGAAATGCCTTTGTGAATACCTAAGTTCTATAAAGTACCTAGATCAGTCTTTATACTGTTATAATTAGGCTTCCAAAATTAATACTGATGTGAATGATGATAACTGACTCTGTCTAGAATGATTTGGACCTGATTTGAAAGTTCTACACTTGCGATGTAAGTTTTGTAACTGAAGCAATTCACGTAAGCAGAATTCAGGAGAATCCACAATACAGTGATGCCCTAGTATATAACCTGAAAATTTAATTGACATTAATATCTAACTGGAATCTAGTTGGTTAATTTCAAAAAGTGGACAGAAAGCAGTGTAAGTGGTTAATTGCTCTAAACAGCAACATCTTAAGAGAGATTACATTTAGCACACACCCAGCATTCATGGTTTTTACTGTGAAACCTCGAAATTTTTTTCTAGAATATGTATATGCAGAGTTTACCACCCACCAATACAAGATAACGTCTTAGTCAAAATTTGCCTGGTTCCAAAAATAGCATAAAATGTGTATTTTTTTAAACTTAGGTTGGGAGAAAATAAATATTTAGAAGTCACACTTAGTTTATAATCAAAACATAAATTTTGCCAAACTGCCAAGTATAACAGGTTTTACTAGTTCTTGTCTTTAAGTTTCAGTGATGAACCAACACAGGAATTACCCGTGGGGTAAACAGTTTGTATAATGTGGAATATGTGACTTTGTGGAGTATAATACAAACTTACCCTTCCCCAGGACCAGCCATTATTATTAATTTAAATAACAAAGTAATACACACCTACACTTTCATTTGACCTTGGCTGCTGTCAATGTTTTAAACCACATTCCGCTACTGCCTCTGCTCCTAAGAGATTCTCTAGTGCATTTTATATTCTGGATTAAAACTATACCCAGCTGGCCTTATGGGGGATATTCTTCTGTATAATATTAGAATGACTCAGCACTCCTTGTGCAGGGTCTTAAAACCTAGGCAGCTACCTTTAGGATCTGGTGATGTGTCTAACTTGTACTTTTTCCTTTAAAACTTAAAAATGTCCTTCAGAACTATTTGCTAATTTTACCTCTTTATAGATAATTCCCATTATCTATAGTGGAGGGAAAAATTTAGAAAGGCCAACCTCACTTCTCTTCACTTGGAATAGTTTAGTTTCATTTGCAATGTCAGCAGAGAAGTGCATGGCTTTGGACGGTATTAGTTAACTTCCTTTTCAATGTTAGGGGTTCAGAGACAGCAGCAGCTGTAGCAACAGCTGCAGAGATAGCAGGGTACCACTGGCAGTGGCAGCTCTTGTCCCTGTGTTAGATTCTGCGTCGTTTTGAAATCACTCACTGACCAGGAGCAGTGCACATACCACAGAAATTCCCATTGGAAACTCCTATTCTAAGGACAGAGCAGAAAGTACGTCTTTTGATGTGCCACAGCAAAATAAAGATTGCTACTTTTTTTTTTTTCCTACTAAAAAGACTATAAATATTTTTAAATACTAGATATGAAAAGAGTAGAAAAGTCTTCAATTTACACTGCCACAGTCTGGTAGATCTTCAAGATGTTCCTTACATTTCACTTGAGCTATGATAAAATGTATTAAATGACTCTACTGCTGCAGTGTGCTAAACCTGCTTCTACTAGGATAGTTAAATATGATGCACATAAGGTTGTTCAGTATGTTTTCTTGAATATCAGAGATAAACAGTTTTGTACATTTTCTAACTGCGGTGATACATGGAAGAAATATAGGAAAATATTTTAATCATTATTAGGCAAATGGACGATTCTTGCACAGACTACTAATACGTCTTTTAGTTGTCTTGAAGTTGGATTCTGCTGTGTCTGTTCTGTTGTGATGTTTTAATCTTTTCGTAGTTGATTTCCTTGCCATGCTTGTCCTTATTTATAAATTATTGCTTCATTTTGTTCTAACATACTATGCTTTCTGTTCCTATATCAATATACGCAGATTTGCATCTCAGGAACCCTCCTTTTTAGACGTTGTGCCACAACATGTCTCTAATACTTAGCTAACTTCTGCATACTTCAAAATGCAGTGGTAGTGGTAGCTCAGCTTCCAAAGTGAGCTTTAGCATCCTAAACTGTAATGGATGTACATCTGTGGCAGTGTTTCTGTCAGCACAAAAGCACCTGATAGCTGCTTGTGAGGGTCAGGTGGACAGAAGAGGTCAACATGTCAATATTTTTATATTGTCTAACACAAATAAATTTATGATCAAAAGTGATTAATGTTTTGATCCCACAGTTACTAGAGATTTGACATTGGTTAATGTGGTCTGAGGGGTTACTGCTTACTCAGCAAACATGCATTCCTGGCTTGCTGCAATGTTCAGTAAAATGTGTTTGCATAAAATACTATGGAAGGTGGTGTAAAATAATTTTTCTTTCATACTATAATTGTCTGGTGATGATTACAAATGGGAATTGTTAGAAGTAGAAGAGGGAAATGCCAATAGATGGAAGGAGAAAAATGTCCCGGTGTAGATGTTAAGCACTGGAATATCTTGACAGAATCCCTGTGGAATCTACATCCTTGGAGATACTCAAAACTTGACTGGACAGTCCTAAGCAACTTGGTAGAGCTTTACATTTAGCCCTGCTTTGATAAAGGGCTGGACCGCATGACCTCTAGAGGTGCCTTCTAACCAAACCTCTGCTGATTTACAGTCAACTGTCTGTGCCCTAAATTGCCTTATGTTTCAATCACAGGGAAAGATGGAAATACTGTAGGCCAGACAATTTATAACAGAAGATGGATACTCAGTATAAATTTATGTTTTTCTTTCCACTTGTACTATTTTAAAAGTTAGTTTCCAGACTGACTTGTTTGAAATATATTTTTTAATGTGTTTATAGGCTGAGCTGCTCTGTATTACTCTAAAAAAGGCATTTATCATGGAAAGCTTGACCCAGAGTTAATTTTAGAGGTGCTAGCAAATGCTGCTGTTATGAAGCCTCTTTTCCTGTTTATGGTAAGAACAGATCTTCTCTTTTTCTCGTCCTTACTATCTTGCCAAAACCAGAGGTCATTAGCAAGGTGAATCTCTGTTTTTTCAGTGCTGCTGTCAGTATAATTTTAGGAAATACACACAACTGCTGTACAGTACAAGTTTTCACATGGAAACCTATGAAATTTTCACACAGTTAAAGAAACAGTATTTTAGTCCACATTTTTCCCATTACTGTTATTGATGTTACTTGTATTTGGTATGGGGGATGTCAAGATTATTTTTTTTAATTATTTTTTAGAAACTGTATGGGATATATTGTTGAAACATAAAGAGGACCCTGCGGTTTCTCTGACACAGTTAATTTCTGTAGACTAAGAAGGGGTTTTCTAAAAGCTGAAATGGTTTCAACTAATACAAGTGTACATCCATTAAGGCTTAGGATGCTGTGGCCTACATCTTAGCTGAGCTAACATTAGCAATACTTAAATAATACAAGCAATATACCTGTAAAAAAAAATCCAACTTATTTAGTATATAATCATGCAAAACCCTGGGAAGTCCGTAAGTATACAATACAGACAAACTTAACTTTTCACCCATACTTGGTAATACAAATGCAGACATACAGTCTGTTTTCCAGGTTTTCACTTTTAGGTGAGGATCTCAAAAGTATTTTAAAGAATGGACTGATAAATGGAGAGAAAAAGTAGGGTTTTTTTCCCCCAAAATATATGTATAAACTTATTTGAGGGTTTCAAAATACAGTCCCAACCCATCAAAATCTTTGATTAGAGAAGGCTGGTCACAGGTCCCTTGTAATTGGGCTGTCAAAAAACAGTGAAAATTTATATAAAATATAATTAGAAGCAGTTTGCCCAACATCACAATGCAGAGCTGGAAACAGAATTCCAGTCTTCTATTTAAAAATCCAAGATAAACACTAGATTTTCAGTGTTCCCTATCTTCTATACAGTTTGGGATTTTTATTTTTTTTTTCCCCAGGCTAACAAAGTTTAGCATAACACTGTGGGCTCGTGTGGCCTGCTTTCCCTCTGTAGCATTCTTGGAACAATGTTATAATATGGTCACGTTAGAAGGATTTTTCCAGCACTTTCTGATTCTGAAGTTCCTTCTCATGCTTTGTATACCAGAAGCCTGATCTGCCTCGTATCTGTGCAAGCATGCACGCAGCCACTCGCCCTAGTACTAATATGTTTGAATTCTGGGGTTATTTCAAATTTCCAAGATCTATTTATTGTAGACACACTAGATTTCCCACTGATAAAAAATAGTGACATTGGCTTACAGTATATATATAGATCAGTGAGCTGAAGTTAGGAATTCTCATCTTGTTTCTGATGTGCAGCTGAACCTTGGAGAAGCCACCGCAATCTTATTTTTATCTGGTAACTAGGAAAATTGTACATACCTTTTTTTCTAAAAGGAGGCATATGGATAAAAAATACTGAATATTATATTACTACTAATAAATGCTTAGAAAAATCAACTGAATATCCATTATATATTAATCTTTCAAGGAGGACTGAAAACATTAAAATTATTTAAAACTTATGTTAACACTTAAAACACCCCCAGAATATGTAAAAAATAACCATATCTTCTTACAGACTTAAGTGTTTTAAGTTACTATTAAGTTACTATTCAAAAAGTCATAACTTTTTGTCACCTTGAGAATAATGTAACGAAAAGACAGCAGGTCATACAAACCTTGAATGAAAGCGAGAACATAAGGAAAGCACTGCAGCCATCAGCAGAAAGGCATAGAAGAAGGAGGTCCTAATTAACTACCTCCCAGTTGCCACAATAACCAGTTTAGCCATGACTGCCTATTGTGGCATAGCTCTCTCTTGCTGCAATATTTGTCTCCTATTCTCATTAGCCTTTTCCTCAACATTTTTGTGAAGAAATTAACAAAGTTATAAAATTATGTTTAGAAAATACAAGTATCAAGTAGAGTAGGATTAAGAGATTTGAGTGAGAGCACATACTGGATATTTACAGTGAGGTGTTTTTTTTTTTTAGCCTAAGGAGAGACCTAAGGTACTGCAGGTTTTCCAGACGGACTAGAAAAATGCTTGCCTGGAATTATTTCTACAAGGTGATTGAAGGCTGCTTTTGGTTCAGGGAAACACATTAAAAAGCTGCTTCTTTTCATTCATTACATTTGATCAGTAACTCACTAGGGATATTATTGTCAGGGCTGTGGATGCCAACACTTTATCACAGCAGTTATATGATCAGCAGTGTTTCCACAAGTCACTCAGTTATTCCTGAGTCAGAAAGGAGCACTACTCTCCAGTCAGAGCATAATATGCTTTGCCTTTCGTCATCCTCTGAAAGGAAGCTAAGGATCCTCATATTTCTGGTTCCAGTATAGTTCTTTCTTCAAAGCCTATCACCCTGTAGATCTTTCATACTTTTTATGCCTATTCCTGAACTGTCACAATGCCAATTCAGCTCACTGCATAATTAATCAGTATAAATTACATTCATACTAGATACAAGATTCCCATCAGCTTCAGATTGCAGAATACTCTTCCACTGCCATCTTCCTTTCTACTGCCTTTCCTAGTGTGTGCAACTATGGAGGCATCTATATTTACAACTCCTTAGAATTTATTTATAAGAGCGGAACAAGAATCTCCACTCTTAGAAATGAAGACATCTCAAAGGTCTGCCTACATACAAACTTGTAGTACCTAAAGTCAAGATTATGCTGTGGTGTTTTCCATTGAGATATTTCATGGAAAACTGCCAGCTTCCTCACCTCGTCTGAGATCTGCCCCTCTTCTCAAGCTACAGACTTGAGAAGACTCTTCATCTTTTTTCTCACCAGATTATAGGAAGAACCCTTCTCCCTGTATTATGACTCACCCTTTCTGCATCCTCTTCCAAATCAATTGAAACATATGAATCAAAGGAAAAGACACCTCAGAACATGATTTTATGACAGCAAATGTACATTTGGCAGGACTTAACACTACCCGGATCCCTTCACTTTGACTTCATGCCATCAGAGGCCATCTAGTCACACCTGTGTGATGATACATACAAACTGGCATAAAGGCTCATCAGGCAGTGCTTTTCAGTATAAAAAAATCATCCATTAATCAACATTTTCTCAACTGAGGCCTTTGTGCCAAATCTCTTGGCCGTGACTTTCTGTAAGTGGAACCAGGGCATTTTGCTCCCACGTAAGAATAAGTCCAACATTACTTCTGGATACTTTTCAAATACAGTGGAACAAAGGTCTACATGTATCTTTTCACCAAACTGATTTATCTTTTGAGTCCTTTGAAAAAGAAGACATGTTAAAGCCCTGCTAATACACAGAATATCAAAATAAGCATGTCGTGTTTGAAATTCAGAACTGATATATGAGTCAGCTCTGTCTTTTGCTTCTTCATAT
Organism: Cariama cristata; assembly: GCF_000690535.1. NCBI lineage: Eukaryota > Metazoa > Chordata > Aves > Cariamiformes > Cariamidae > Cariama > Cariama cristata. The sequence goes on along the minus strand of NW_009605794.1, from coordinate 2,275 downwards.
CTCCGAGGTTCATGACTCATTCACTTCCTTGAAGGATATCTGTCAGAATGTCTTTAACCGTTATTTCACAGTCAGATTTTATTCTACAGTCTTGCACAAATTAATAGCAAGATTTCATTTGAGTCCATTTTGTACACTTTCCAGTATCTTTCCTCAGACTTTTTTAAACTCTTGGGAAAATAGACATGAGATTGTATTAAGATCTTACATATTTGAGGAGCATCACACCCTACACACAAAAAAAAAAAAAAAAAAATGCACCAAAAGCAGCAATCTTTTGGTGTTCAGTGCATAGCTTCATTAAGCCCTACTTGTTGGTCGCTGGTCCTTTTATTTAAAAGGAGAAAAAGCATCTCCTGTTACGCCAGCCAGAAAGAAAACAAAAAGCGAGTACTTCAGAAGGATAAGTAGATAAGCAGCTAGAATAGAAGGATCCGTTACTCCTTTCTGTCCTTTTCCCAGCTTTTATTGATATTGCCATTGTGCCACTTCTGAAGCTTCTTGCATCACCTGCTACCAGAGCCAGGACAGCAGAGTAGATAGATAGGAGGTTACCCTAGTATGATAGATCTCTCCATATGTTTCATACTGAATTTACATTCAGATGATAACAGCAGTCACTTTTTTTTTAAGTAGGCCACCTGTCCCTCATGCAATTGTGTCAGCTGCTTACATTTAAAAATAATTTTTGCTAAAAAAAAAGTCTTCATACTAATAGAATCCTAAAATGTAAGATAATGAGATAAAAATTTGCTTATAAACTTCAATGGAGAGGGGTAATTCTTAGCAGCTTTGGATTGCTCATTCACATTGCAGTCTTACTTCCTTTTCCCTCTATTTTTTTTCTCCTTTCCCAGCTGAGTAAGATAAAATTCTCCTTCATAGAAAAAGCACACACACAGAGACAAAAAGACATCATCTAGCAACTCCTGTTCAGCTACTGTTAGTTTGTACGAAAATTCAGGGGTTTTTTGCTCTGCATTACTGGGGAAAAGCCCTATAAACTTCTTGTTGAAGAGGACAGTTGCTAGCAGGCAAAGTTTTAGCACAACTATTCTGCTTCAGATAGGCCTGCTGCAAAAAATCCTAAGGCTGAGAAATGAAAAGGAAGCTATATGGGAAAGATGGGATCAGAGAAGTTAGAGAGGAAAACTATTCAGGAGCATGAAGAGAAGGTAAAGTAGATAAGGCTGAGTAGCAACGAAAATAGGCTAATTCAGCTGTCAGTTGACTTTGTGATAATTGCTACAGCTAAGCAGTCTTCTCTTAATTTTCATGCATTTAACGTCATATCCAGAAATTCTTATGATGTAACAGAAAAGCCTTGATAAGCCTTTTCAGCCGCTTGGCATCATTCTGGTCTACTAGTTGTTTCCAAAAATGTTACTTCTTTTCCTAAAAAGGTTGAAAATATTTCCCATACTTCTGCTTGATGCAGTTTCCTAGGATCGCTTTGATTTTCAAACTTGCAGACAGAGATGATAAACCAGAATTTATTTTTATTGTTCCCTGATCTCCCATTTCCCCCCTATGCCCTCTGCCAAGTGCGTGCTTGCACACTTACAATTTCTTCTGAAGCTTTGTTTCATACAAGAAAAGCATTTCTTCAAATGCTGCTTTTGTGTGTAGAAAGAGCTCTGAAGCTGGAGTCAGTGCTTTTGGATGTGTATATTTTTAGATAGAAAATCAATTTTTGGCTTCAGCCATAAGGGAAACTGGTTTAAAGAAACTGAAGCATCTCTGATTTCAGGTAGTTTGAATACTAAAAACTTTACCAAAACCAAACAAGCAAACAGTCCCCTCCCCGAAACCCCACCCCACAGGATTATCCAAAGGAAAAAAGAGGATAACTTTGCGATGCAGCTTTTTCTGCTTATGTAAGTGAAATACTGAGGAGAAAGTGCAAAGTTTGTTTTCACTTACTGTTTTTTAAAAAAAGATCAGCGTAGTCTAAATCAGTGTTTGTCTTTTCCATGAGCTTCAGCAGAGAGTACAAATTTTACAAAGCTTCAGCATTTATTTTTTTCCTGAAATTATCCATGGATGTTCTCAATAATGTGCAAGTCTTTGGAAAAATAGTTCGGAAAACTTAGTATCTCTACTCAGCTTTTGGTTATGAAAACAACTAATAGAGCCAGTTTTTGAGGAACGTCAACTGTATCAAGTACGAAGATTAGACAAACGGGAAACAATAATCACAGGTTTTGTAAGTCTCAGAAATTAACAGAGAGTATGTGGAGGAAGGCCCTACCCTTCAGAGGTGCTTCAGGCAGTG
>NW_009605793.1:2440-2756 GCF_000690535.1 Cariama cristata | reverse complement strand
TGTTTACTGGCGCGCGTTGCAAAGCACCAGTGAATTTGGGCAGGTGGAAGCACCAGCTGGAGAGCAGGCAGCCCCCCAAAACATCATCATCCTGTTCCTGTCAACCTTTTCCCTGATTTCCCGGCCTGCCTGCCCAAAATGAGCCCATAGCGGAGCCAAGCAGGGTTCGTTCTGTGCCGGGGCTCTGCGCTCTCCTTTCGCCCGCTCTCTGGCTTGGAAATCTCCACCCTGTGCAAAACCAGCCTGCTTTTGGGGAGAAAAAAGTTGGTTTTTTTTAAATCTTCCTCCTGTCACTGGAGCTTGGTGGGTGAGGGCC
>NW_009605793.1:0-2375 GCF_000690535.1 Cariama cristata | reverse complement strand
GGGGTGCCCTGGGCACCCAGGGGTGGCATTTCGGGGCAGAGCATCCACAGCCCATCGCGGCGGGTCAACCACAGGGCATCGCCGCTGCTCCTCGCCTCCGTGGCTCCGATTTCCTAAGCTCTGCTAGGGGCTTTTGTAACCATTAAGAACTTTTTTTTTAATAACTTTTTAACATTTTTCCTCTTAGCGTCCTGCGGCAGGGAGTCCCCCGGGGTGACGGGCAGTGCCGTTAGACAAACCGCCTGAGAAGATGGTGGAAAAGAGCCACCTGTGTTTGTGCGCATCCCCAACGCTGCAGGTGTGTTAACGCAAGTCACGAGTCGTTAGAGGACAAGCGAGGACGAGCTGACCTCAGAGCTGGGGCAGCAACACGAGCTGGGCGACGTGTGGTAGCTATAAAAAAAACAGCCGCTCGCCCCGAACAGGCACTTCACTGTTGTTTGTACACACAGCGAGATGGAGCCGAGCCCTTGGGGGGGATTCGGGGCAGCTTTTGGGCCCCCAAAAAGAAGCCCCTGGGTTTGACCGTTGTCCTGGCTCATGCCGCTGCTTGGGGCTGTGGTGTGGGTGGGCAAGAGGAGGAGGAGGAGGATTTGGTGACCTTCCAGGTGGGCCAGCAGCCGAACAGCTGAGGGAATGGCTCAGAAATAGAGTGACGGGGAAGAAATGAGTCACCCCGGACTGGAAATAAATGGGGCTGCGGGCACCGGAGGGGAGCCAGGGCGGCTCCTTGTCCATGTTTTCGTTGGGAAGGAGGAATCGCTTGTGGTAACCCTTACCGAGACACCCCTCGGGTCTAAACCCCCAGCCCTTTTGGGGGAAAAGCATCAAGAAAACATTAAAAAATGGAGGAGGCAACAGTCAGGCGTTCTCAATAATTTATCACAAGCTGTATATACAGAGAGAAGCTCCAGCGGAGAGTCGGGGAAGGGAACCTGGCTCCTCACTCCCGGCAGGGCTCTTGGCACGCCGGATCTTCCCCATCAACCCTCGCCAGCCAAAAAAATTGCCAGAGCTGGGACTCCCCTCCAGAGTTTCTCCGGTGGGTGGCAGGACACATCTCTCCATGCCAGCCCCTCGGCACGGGTCTGACCCTGCGGGGGAGAGTTCCCGTTCCCTACCCCATGTCCCACCTCCTTCCTGAATCACCCAAATAATTAATGAGGGAGGGGGGAAAAGGGACCCCCCGACCCCTCAGATCTTGATCTCAGTCCGGAAGGTTTGCTGGACGTGGTCGGCATGCTTGGCGGGCTGTCGCTGAGCCCGGATGGTCAACGTGCCATCGTCCCCCAGAGAGGACGACACCGATGTGGGGTCCACATCTTCGGGCAGCTGGCATTTGTGGGTGAAGGTGTTCATGATGGTGCCGTCCGCTGCCAGCTGGGAAAAAAAAAATGGGTGAAAAGGGGTGATTTCAGGGTGCAAGTGGGACGGGGGCTCGTTGTTCCCTGCCCTTGGGTGAGGCTGACGATTGCGCCTTGTGTGTGGTGGTAATATTTATGTCCCTGAGGGGATGGGCGGGATGCGGGTGGCATCGCTGAGGGGACAAAGGTGCTTTTTGTGATTGCCACCCCCTTGGGAGAAGGGTGATTGCAGGACGTGAGTTTGTTGGGTCTTGTGGGTTTTGCTCCTGCAAAATATGGGGCGAAAAAACAAGGAAATGGTGAACTAAACCCCACTGGGGTTATGGCTGAGGCTGTTAGGAAGTTGGGTGGGAGTTGGGAGGTCCTCACATCCCCCAGTTGAGGATTTTAGGGGTCCCCTCCGCTTTGGAGGTGAGCAGGGAAGGAAGGGAGTGCTCACCTTCTCGGCGTGCACCTCAATCTGGTTGTTGGAGGTGGTGACGATGATGTCCTCGGGGGCGAAGTCGCTGACATCCACCGTGAACTGATAGGTGTTGCCCAAGGTCTTCACTGTGCCGGTGTTGCCGGGCCGAGCTGCCAGAGAGAGGGGGGTCGCAGCCACAGTTCGGCAGGAGTCCCCCCCCCAGACGCCTCTCCCACAGCTCCGACTCTTGTCCAAACCCTCCAGGACAGGGATGTGCCGGTGTGGGGAGAGAGGAGGCATCGCTGACCCTCTCTTTGCCCCACCTCCCAGCCCTAAACATGAGGTGCCCCCCTCCAAACTCACCTGGGAACCCCAAGGTCTCGCCACGGGGCCGGACGAAGCTCCCAAAAAGCTCCATGGTGCCGGCGGGTGAGGCCGACTGGTGAAAGCTGCGCTCCGATCGGAAAGCAGCCGAGGATGCGTTCATCCACCACTTACCCCCCACCTCCAACCCCCAGCTCCCACTGGGGAGGAAGAGCAGAGCCCCCTTCCTCGTCCTCCTCCCGGCACAGGCAAAGCGGGGCTGGTTATTTCAGGGGGGGCGGCTT
>NW_009605792.1:0-212 GCF_000690535.1 Cariama cristata | reverse complement strand
TGTACACATGGGCAGGCACATGTGTGTGCATGATGCACGGCTGTTTGCGTGTAGCTGTGAGTGCACACAGATGCCTGCGCACACGTGTGTGCATAAACATGTCTGTGCACACAGGTGAGCCTGCAGTTATGTGTGCAATCACGTGCAGCTTGGGCAGGCGATGGGCTGGGGCAGGGCTGGGGCGTGGCAGGGGCACGCCGAGGCCCGCGCCC
>NW_009605791.1:0-24317 GCF_000690535.1 Cariama cristata | reverse complement strand
GATTCTCCTTCCCATCCCACTGGGAGGGGAGGGAAGAATGAGCGAGCAGCTGTGTGGTGCTTAGTTGCTGGCTGGGGCTAAACCATGACAGAGACAATGAATTGCTCAGCTGGAAAAGCAAAATCACGTCAACCCTTCTCTTCCAGTTTTCCTGTTTGTGACCCAAATACCTTCTGTGGCTCTTTCTATGCAACATATTCAGAATACTTTAAGATTAAAATCTAGGTACTTACAGCATTCAGTGAAGCTAGTGACAGAACAAAACTGAAGTAGTCACTACTGTATACATCTCTGTTCTTCATAAATTTCAAGTTTTCATCTCTCACCATCTGTAAAAGAAGGCAAAAAGATTTAAAATTTTGTCAAAGTACGTTTCTCTAAGTAAAATTGCATCTTTTACATGTGTGGTGTTTAAAAACCAGTGTCAGACCTATTCTGTTCATGCTCTGAATCACTACTTCAGCGGAGGGGAAAATACATATAGGAGACTTGGAAGATTTGTATAAAAACAGTGATTTTCTTCCAAAGGTATTACAAAACACAAGACAACAGATGAGGGACTTAATCATTTGGCTATTAAGGGAAAGAAAAAGGAAGAAGTTGCTCGTAAGTTCTATTTTTTGCTTGCTTTTAATAAAAAAGCCAAGACAACATCCTTCAAACCTGAAAGGCTTGCTTAGCAAACTCACACGTACAAAGCAAGGAGCCATGGTATAATTACAAGCTGCAGCCACAATAATCTACTTAAATGCCAAGCTCCTCTTTTTTCAAATGAGATTTTGCTGAAAGAATAAATTTGAGCCAAGTTCTGTTCATCGTGATAATACAACCCCAGATACAAGAAAGCCTAAAGTGACTATTAATGCCCTGATACAGCCCATGTAGAGGGTCATACATAGCCCGTGCAGTTTATTCTGACTGTGTATGTGATGCAGGCTCTCTTGTGTATGTGCAGATCAGCAGGATGGTGTGTGTTCAGAAAGCCAAATACATGCAAGATTGTAACCCCTCCTGTACGGAATAGAGCTGCAGGCCTGTGAACTGAGACCTTCCTCTTATGACAGCTAACCAACATCCAGGTTCTACCGTCCTGTCACTGCTCTGCCAATGCCATCACACCTCCATTTGCAGTCCTAACTTGCAAAGTTGCCTTCAACATCCATGTTTTCCCCTTTTAGATCATATTCAGTATTACATAAGCTAACAGACTTGAACAGAATTGAAGCTGGTTTTGGTTTCTCTTGCTTCTCCTCCCCCTTCATCATTTTCGTGAACTCAAGAACTTGAGGATTACTGCAATTTGCCATTGTCTCCATTACTCCTCAAGTGTACTTCAGATGAAGCATCTTTTCTGCTCTTCTCTCTCCCTGCTTGCATGCTGACTGCTGCTGTATCTCATGTTTAACTAATCTGCCTGCAGTTTCTTCAAAGCAAAGCACGATGGGTCAATTTTGTGTGAAGGGACAGCAAAACTTACAATAATGTATCACTGAACAGCTTGTTAATGTCAGAATCCAGAATTATTTTCTCGCTTTGCTTTCAAGAAGGGAACTACTTCAAGGCCACCTTGAAAGTTACTGTGTTCCTCTTGTTATGTGCTTAAATTTCATACGAGTACGATTTAGTTGCCACCTTGAGTGCTCTACCTGATATATCCGCACAGGCATTTTCTCCACAAAAAGTCCCTTTTTTTCTCCTTTTCGAACCAGCTTAGTCAAGATGGAGAGGCGGTCGCTGTTGGGCCTATGGGGTCGAGGTGATGACTGGGGTGAAATTTCTGGTGAAGATGGAGCAGATCTGAAATACATACAAGCTCAAAGTGAATAATGAAATCCTATAACAAACCTACAGTTCAAGTTTAAAATACCAGTACAGCCAGTGTAATCTTAAGGCAAATTGAGATGACAGTCTAAATACTTCTTGAGGCTGTAAGTCAGCTTGAACTTCCTACTGCAATAGTGACAGCAGTATGGAAGAGAAAATTAAAGAAGTAATAAAGGACTACTCATTAAGCAGCTTAAAAAACAAAACCAAAATGACACAAGGGTCAGTATACTTCTTTGTCGGAACAAGAACTATTCATTTCTTAGTGCTGGAGATAGCATCTAGATGTCAACATAAGAGAAACCTTCATGGACACAAGAGGAACTTACAACGAGAGGTCCTCAGCTTCTTGACGCACAACACTCACTCGACTTTTCTTTGGTAAGACCGGAGAGTTCTGATCAGACACCCTCTGGTAAAACAGCATATAGGCATTCCAGTAGCGCCGACGCACATCAGGGTAAGGGTTAGCTGATGGGAGAAAAGGCATTCAGTGAAGGCCTTTGAAGGTTTAGTACCTTTTTCACTCCTACAGGAAACTGAAACTGGGTATGCAAGTAATATACACTGTGGTAGTATAAAGTCATTTGTCAGGTCAAAGCATTAGTCTATGTTAGCAAATAACAAAAACCTAAAATATTTTTTCAAAAAGCATATGCATTTTAAAAATATAATTATCAGAACTGTGAAACAAGTGAATATTGGTGGAAATGTATTTGGAATTAATTCCTTTAAGGCACTGAAAAGTTTAACTATATGATGCCACACCATGTTTTATGCACAGTCATTTTCACTAGCCTAAAATAAGGCCTGTTTGTGGGAGTTCCGGTGTTTTCATTTTGTTCTGTTTTTTTTTCTTTATTAACTATTTTAACAAGGTGCTATTTTACCTTTGAATCTCCTCTGCTACTAAGTCTACAAAGTGCTGATCAACAGTGAATGCGGTTCAATTAATGTTAGGTCGTAAACATGCTGTTATGTGCTTCAGTGAACAGAAGGTTTTAGGAAAAAACTGCTTTATAAGGATTATCAGACCAAGTAACTCGAAGTAGATATAATGGACTCAGCTCTAACTCTACTGAGCAGCAGTATGAAATATAAAGCTACTGTAAATCAATCTGTACTTCTGCTTACATTGATCGTAGACTTTAGGTCTATACTCTCCACCAAAACATTCATATTCCAAGGTTTCATCAGTTAAATCAAATTCTTCAACAATGGTGTCATTAAATTTATACCACTTCCCTTTTCCACATCCCCTGTGATCAAAACAGAATAGGAACACAACAGAAATAAAGTTACTTGATTGTCTAGTAAAAACTCAAACCACCCTGAACACCCTAGAAATGACATTTTGTTTTGACAGTAAATAGAAAGCTTAGTTCAATCAATGCCAAAGTTACATTTTAAAAAAAATAAGCTTGATTAAAAATGAGAAGCACATCACCTGCAACTAAGCATCTTAGGAAGCCCTCAAACTGCAATACAAGGTACATAAGAATTGCGAGACTTTTATAATATGGTGTCCCATATTACTGTGTTACTGTCTTAACACTCACAATGTTGGGTGTTAAGAAAGGGAAAAGCGCTTCCAATAGAGCTCTGAATAGCTCACAACACCGTCCCAAAATAAGTAGTCTTTAGATCGCTCTCAAACCCTCCATGCATATCTTCTTGGCCATTACCTCCTGTCCTTTATAAAGGAGTAGTAGTGCCCTGCATGTGCTTGGCCACTGTGAACAATCACACCAACAAGCTCATAGTTTTCTGTAGGGGCAACTTTCTTCCTCGGGGAGCCTCCGCCTCCTTGATCTGTGTTTCTACCGTTGTCCCCCACTTCCAAGGAGGAGTCCTGGCGAGCCATCCCTGACACAGTGTAAGGTTCCATGTTCAGCATCCAGGGAAACTGTTTGAAGAGATATTTCAGATTAACTGAGAGATTATATTGTGTACATGCTTAGTGTAATTTTATGAGAATTGTATTAATACTTCCCACATTGGGAACACCAAAGGAAAACATGGTACTTCAACTTTTTATCCTTAAGACAGAAGTTAAATAAAATGCTGCTATGGAGGTTTTTGCTCTTGCTTTCTGAAAGGACCCCGAGAATGTTGCAGACAAGGAAAGCTCTAAGCAAAAAACCACTTATGTTCTGTAGCATGACTGTGTTGCAAGTGGATCACGTACTCAAAGTCCCTGTATCAAAATGTGGGGAAAAGAAGGAACAACGAATAGGAAGAGAGTCCACGCCACTGTCAACTCCATGAAGCACCGTGGTGGTGGGCACGCCATACAGAAGAGTTTTCTTACCCTTATTTGCTCATCATATTTAATAGAACGTCCGCTCTCCCAATCAAAGCCAAATCTCATCAGGTGAATCACCAACAGGCTAGGTAAGACTTTAATGCATGTGCGCTTCACTGTAGTTCTCTTAAAAAGAAAAAAGAATATTACCTCTATCTATATACCTCAAGCATTCTGTAGTATTCTACAGACGCACAATTCCAGTCATCTTGAATTGATGTACAATACAGCCACAGGAGGCAGGATGACTAATACGTACAGATAGGGTACTATTGCAGGTATTACAGAGTTTGTGCAGTGGGGTAATATGTTACAGGACATTTTACCATCCTGCTGTCCCTCTAAATGTTCAGTCTACAATACAAGTTACACGGAATGAAGAATACAATCTGCATGGATTCATAGATTTAACCTTTTGATTATGTCTTCAACGTAGAAAGAGTAAGCGGTATCAAAGCATGGCTTCTATGACCATATAATGTTTAAGAAAACATCAAGCTATAGCTGAATCTTCTTTCACATGTTAAGAACCAGTACCTTTTCTTTGCACTTTTCACAGTAGTACGCATTGCTTCCTTCCAGAACTTCTCCTCTAACAAACTGATCCAATGATATTTCCAGACTTTGACATGAAGTCACACCTAGGTTGAGAGCCATGAAGGCTTCCTCGCGCTCATACCTAAATTCAAGAAGAAAAATAGTCAAGGCATTGGCAACTTGCATTAACAAGACATGCTTAGGAAAGAATATTGCATTTGCCCATAACAACTGTGATGCTCACAAAGGCATATGTCTCTACCTTCTTGTGCTATTTTGACCTACATATTTTAATAGTTATGGGAGCACATAACTTGATAGCTAATGCGCTAGATTTAACATTACCTGTGAGGACAGTCCTTGCAGATCTTCTGATCAGAGAAGATTCCTTGAAAAGTATTCTTAAATATTTGGTCTCTTCCTATTTTCTGTTGGAGATGTAAAGTTAGACATCAGTTGGATACATTGCAGAGTCAAAGACCAAGAAAGTAATAGGAATTTTAAACTTCTGAATACTGTGTAGGTAATAAAATAAGCCGAATGGCTCTCTGCATTCTTTTCTGAAGAACAAAGAAAGAGAGAGAAGGTACCAAGGAGATGCATATAAACAAGGAAAGAAATCCCTGAGGTTTTTACCTTGAGGTACTCATCCATTTGATCTATAAGACTGGTGAAGAACTCATAAGCATCCTGTTGCTCTCTAACATAAAGTTCCTTATTCCACATCTTGAAAATCTATATAAAGTATAAATATATATAAAAATGTGGTTGCTCCATAGATGTATCACTAAAGTGATTTTTTTTAAAAGGAAATTTGTTATTTTTACACATTTTGACTTTTTGAAGTAGAATGTACTTTTTCTCTAGAAATTCTGTAATGAGAAAAGGCTGAATAAATGATTACTTGTTAAGTAGGAAAGCTATACATTCTAAACAAAAAGACGTAATACCTTCCAAAAATTCTCAGGTACATAATACTGTAGCTTGCTTTCCATCAAATGACCAAAAAGAGATTGAACCTGATAGAACACATTGTCATCTGGATTGTCTGTATCATCATCAATGGAAAGCAAGGCCTGGAAGGAAACAAAGAACCTTATTAAATTGGTTCTTGGCAAAATTATTACTGTTAAGTTGTCATGACACACAGCACAACAACTTATAATTCATACATTTATTGTGTATATATATTTACGCACACACACATACATACACAGGTTTGGGTTTTTTTTTTGTTTGTTTGGGTTGTGTTGTTTTTTTTTTTTTAAACAAACAACAATTCATTTACAAATAGTGCTAAGATAAACTTGCACTTCAGGTGACAGTAATTCCAACAAGAGGACTTTACTCGATGTTGAGCCAATTACCTCTGGGAGACCAGGCTGCATATATAGCTGCTGGAAGACGGCGTTCATGTAACAAGTAGCACCACCATTCTTCAGTCCCACAAATCCTGAAACAGAGCGACTATCCACTGGTGGAAGATACTAGAATGACAAACACATTTTTTGTCCCAGTAAGTTCTAAAAGCCTGAGACTCCAACAACATACTATGGCTTTTATAATCACTGTTACATGAGCTGTTAAGAGCAATTTAACGGAAGACCAGGAATATAAATTCTGGAAGCTTGCAAGAACGCTATATTTGGTCATTTAGATCTTTAACACTTTGCACAAAACTGTTTAAAATGGCCTAAAATGTATCTAAATAAAATTGGTGACATTTAGGAAATAGCTCTTTCTTATCCAGATGATAACTGACAAAGACTCACTGGTGTATTTGCTTCTGAGGAAGATCAAACAGGTCTGCATTCACTCTTATCTGCCTTTTGTCATTTTAAATTGAAGACCATGGAAATTTCATGAATAGAGCAGTTAAGTAGATCATACACAGTACTCCAAGCCACGCTAATACAAATCAAAAAAGGCTTCTTGCTTACATCAAACTCCTTGGTAAGTGCAGGGTCACACTGGTGATGCATAGAAAGCAGCTCTTTTGTAATAAGCTGGAGATTGGAAGGTGAGCTGTCAGCCAGCATTACTAACACTTCATACGCAGCTAATCGACTATCTGCTGTACTGCACCTAAAAAGAAAACCACATTTGAAATCTATTTTGTAGATGACTCAATTATTTCTAGTTCCAGAAAGCCATATTACTCAGAACAAGTGACAATTAATGTTCAAAAGGAACACTTTAAATGATAAAACATTCCTGAGAGACCACAGAGTGCTATTTTTTCTTTCTTGGGGAAGGGGAATGGGGAAGAATCAACTCAGAAGTGCAGCACTAGGAACACTGCTTTCAATAAGCCTCCCTTACTGACATGGAGACACCTGTTAACATTCAGTAGCAAGGAAAAGTAGGTGCCCTGAAAAGAAGACACAGAATTGGTTGTATGTCTGAGGACAAACAGACAAGACACCCTCTATCACTGTAACACTGATGGAGACATAATGACTTATTTACAGGGAGATAAGCTTGGAAAGAGCTAGACCAGGTAACTTACTCACTACAAGAGATGACCTTACACTTAAGCTGTGCTAGACCAGCACAAAACACTTATACTTGGCAATTTTTAGTGGATCAAACACACTAGCCCTTTCTTCTAAAGGCCAAAGAAAAGGCTTTATTTACTTGAAGCAAACAAAAGAGCATGCTTGAGATGAACTGCAGTGGAGCAAACCTGGAGCAAAAGACTAAGGTGCAGCAAGTCCATTCAGTTCAGGGATTGCTAAATGCTCCGCTGGAACCTTCTTTATGGTTTGTGGAAAGGCAGCAAGGAGATGCCCAATCCAACTCTAACACCAACTAGTCAGAGTAATGTAAGCAATCCAGCTGCAGCAGCACAAAACTCCACACAAGCTCGTCTACCCACCCCTTCAGATATTGTATGGCAGTAACAGAAGGCAGGCGTGACAGGAAAGAGAAAACCCACTCTTTTCTCCCCATTTGATATATTCTGGGTTATTATCAGCTATCTCAGGTGCAAGGAGACGCAGTTCTTTTGAAAGGGAAAAGAAAATAGTGGAACTTTTGACATTCTCATTTACAAGGGGCTAGGAAAGTTAGTTTCTTGCTTGTGCTCAAATTTAGCCAACTTTGCAAGCAATGATGACCTAAATGAGTACTCTTTGGACCCACGAGAGCAGCACTCAGTTGTGCTTGCAGTTCATCATTGATTTAACAAACAAAGCACAGACCTTGGAGGTACAGAAAAGCAAAGATTTTAGGTCACACAAAAACTTACAAAAGTGCTATTTGGATACTTAGGTAGGAAATGTAGAGAACTGGAGAAATGTTCCAGTCCCAGTGTGCCATTTGCATTTGTGAGATCTAGGACAAAACCCGATATAAAAACAAAACAAAACAATTTTTACTTTGGATGAAAATCTTGTTGACTGATTGCAGCACTGCCTGCTGGAGAATGGCTATTCAGAATAATCCTGGATGCTCTGAAGAGAAAATCATCCAACAACGGCTTAATCAAAGATGAACCTGTAACACAGTAATCCACATCTACTGCTTAATACTTAACATTATCACTGCAAATGTCAAAAGGTGTTCTATAACAATGAAATCTCTTAACAGCACCGTATCAACAAAAAACATGTCCAAATATTTTATCAAATGTCAGAGGTACAACAAAGGTACTGCCAAAATTACTCCTTATAGCTCTGTATCACTCCTACTGATGTATTATAATGTCTTCACACGTACTGTTTACTGATCAAGTCATCTGTTAGTGCTATGCAGAATTCACACTTGTCTAGTCACTCTAGGGTAAAAAGTAATACTTACCAACCATTTCCTTCTCTGCCCCACAAAGTGAAAGGAGAGTCTTGATGAGCCTCAAGTGTCCTGCTAACAGGATGTTATCAGCTTCACTGGTCTCACACTCAGCTGTGCGGTTGGGTTCAAAATTGTCTAGCCAGGTGATCTCATCTTCTAACATGGCAGCTGGGCTTATCTTTAGCTGTTCCATTTCTGATGCTGCAAGAGAACAGGAAAACCTAGAAAAATTAACAGCTCTATAAATGTAGAATACAAATACAAAGAATTTCAAACATTTTGGTAACCGTGTAGTTTACCCCACAATGTGTACAAAGTATACCTTCCACAAAGGAACTCAGTTCACTTTCCAAAAGGAGTGAGCTGCCTTGCTGTTACTCAACGCCAAGAACAGTCCATGCCAGGCATTAACACAGGACAACTGGCATACTGGCAGGTCACATCGAGTTCACGGTGTAGTAACCCCTCTGTGAAGGCAATTCTACATCTTGGCTACAGAAGGAAGACATGCTTGGAAGCTGCAATCAGAATGACATGTGTGCCTGTACATACTTACACGTGAGGTCATCCAGTAACTGACATCTCAGGTCAAAATATTCTGTACACTGGGACAAAAGTCTGAAACAGGTAAAAACAGAAGAAAGGTTTAATCTAAAAATCAGAAACTTTTTTCTAAGCAGCTGCCTTTAAGGCCTGTGTCCTCTGTCCATCTAACCCAAAACAGTGTAGCTAAGTATGCTTCTGCATGCACACGCTGCAGCTTTAAACCAAATTCCTTCCCAACAGCTACTTCTGAATGTTATTAGTAACATTTAATCCTGCTTTCTTCCTTCACCTCTTAACAATTTTAATTATTATCAGATGACAATAAAACAACATGTTTTAACTTCTCAGTTACTCCTCTATTCAAATTCTTCTAGAAATTGCTGTTTAAAGTTACTGTTAAATTCAATAACCTTTGGCCAGTCAGGGACAAGTTAACAGGACAGACAGTCCTACATTCTTTACAGGTGTAAAAGCAACAAGAAATCAGGTAAGTCATGGGTCCAGACATCACTGAAAGGGCTGCAGCCTTTAGGATTGGTTTCTGATCTGGATCTATGCAATACTATCAAATAAATTCAACGTTAGTTTCATACATCCCATTGTTTCTATGCCTCATGCAGGATTCCAGATTGGTTCTGAGACTGCCATGACCACATCCTAGAAAGAGCAGGCCCATTGAGCAATTGCCACCTCCCCAATGGGAACTCAAATAAGCTGAACTATAAGAGGAAGAGTTGTACCTTGAAAATTCAGCTTTATTTCCTTTCAATTCACATACTTCCAAAACTATCCGGGGCATGACAGGGATGTCTACTTTTGACAGATTTGCAAAGTCCTAATCCCCTGTACCTCAGAGTTTCCACAGTGCTACTCATTTAAAAATGTGATAGATTTGCTTCCTCAATAAACACGTATCTGACTTACCTCTGGTTGATTCCTCTCATGATGCTGGTTGGTGACCAAAGGGGCAGCTGAGCACCAAGAACAACACTCAGGAGAAACTGGTTTGGCTTTTGTACGTCTGGGTGAGCTGATGTGTCTGTCTGACTAAGGGTGTACAACTGGTCACAGGCAACACGACGAATCTGAAATAGTGTCATTGTCAAACACTGGCAGTTGCTCAAAAGTTGAAAAAAATACACTTCTGTTTTGTTAGAAGTCTAACAGAAAAAACACGACATTGAAAAGCTTGCGTAAACCAGACTATGAGCTCTGCACTTGTCAGCCAGGGTTTCTCTATTTATAGGGATTTAGCAAACCACCTTCATCCCTGAGCTAAAAGCTCTGATGCTTTATTAAACACAGATTATAAATTCAGATAAGGGGGAAAAGATGCAATGATTTCACGCAAAATATGAGATGAAAGGAAATGAAGTAAGCATGACTTGAAAATCTCTAGATTTTAGAACATCCAGAATAATCTTAAATCAGAAAGAATGAATTTCAGGAGGGTTCTGACATTTGGAAGAATTTTTCAGAAGGTTAGAAGAGTCCACTAAATCTTACACAAATCTTTTGAGATGAAAGTTACTTGGAACTTTCCCTAAATTACTAGGTTTTACAGAATTTGTCCCACCAAAATATGACTATTTCCTTTAGACTAGCCACAGTGCAGTCCTGTGTACCCCATGGATTGAACAAGCCTAAAGAATGTAGTATCTCAGCATTTCCTATCAACACATCACTAGGTACTGGAATTACTAACAATTCTATGAAGGTTATTCATTCAAATACAAAAAACTGTGGGAATAGTTGTAATGAACAATTTTATCAGACCATATTAAATGATCAAAGTGTACACATTTCAGAAGTGTAACATAAGAAGTTTCCAGAGAAAGACTCTCACCTCAGCACTTGGTGATCCAAGCAGTATGTCAATGATGAAATCAGCAACACAAGGCAAATTGTAAAAAGATCCTAGAACAGAAGAGTAGCAGGCTATCTTTTTCAAAATAATAATTTAAAATAAGTCAGTTCTAGTCTTGCATTAAAATACCATAGGACCTAGCGGACATCCCCCCAACAACACTGAAAAGCAGTAACGGCTATTTGCATATTTCTCCACTTCTTTCCCTCACCGGAGACTGGCACCACATTAAACCAGCATTTTCCTTCACCTTCCACCACCACCAATGTTTACACTTCCCGTACAGAAAGGTTCTAATACTAAACACTAGTTGTGCAAACAGCAGCACTTACAGATTTACATACTTCAAAGCCAGTGCAAATATTTATATACTGGCAGTAAGTCAGCTTTCCCAAAACATTTCATTAAGGCACAGCACTGCATGCCTTGTTTCATGCCACCTGTTCTTCAGTCCTGCAAAAAAACCTCTATTTTTTAATGAAATTTTGTGGTTTTAGCTTGAGCTGTCTCAGTTTACAAAGCTAGAAGTTTCTCATTATTTTTTTTGTACTCGGCTGTCTCCAAAAGCCTTCCCCCACCTTATTCATATTCCAAACAGTGAGTAATCTGATTTTATTTCATACCTAGTTGCTGACTGCGTAGCTGAAGGCAGGTTACTAAGAGAGACAAGGCTTCTCCAGCAATCAGAGCATCTTTGGTAGATACAGACTGCTGTCTCACACAGATACCAGCGTGCAGCGCAGTTGGCTCTCCTTCGCTTCCTGAACTGCAATTACTTCCTGCATTAAGACATAAACAAGTGCTGTAATCCATTACAACTTTCAGACGTTTTCAGATTCTGGTCAGTTCTCTGCAATTTAAAAACCTTCTCCATATGCTACATCTCCAAATGCCACATGAATGTACAGCATGTTGCTCAGTTTTGTGTAATTCAATCACATAATATCCTGAGTTGGAAGAGACCCAAGAGGATCATTGAGTCTAACTGCAATGAATTCAGCTTCAAGCTTTGAAAGTGTTCAATTAAGAATAAACCAAATGCTTTCTTTAGATTGGTTTAGAGACACAGTTAACCTACCTGAGCTGCTAAGTCTGTTTCGAATCCCAGCAGGAAATAAAGTGTTGCTCTCTTTTATCGGCTGACTGCTTCCCACGAGGTCCAGTCGTCCTGCAGCAGCAGCCCAAGAGAGTCGCATGAAGCAAGCCACCGTGGAAGTGAAATCATTCACCTCCATAGTCTGAAGGAACAAGAAACAGTATTTACTTCTGCGATATTTAACAGCCTTTGTTAATCAAAGGGATAAGAGGAATGTATCTTCTGGATCACATCAAATTGACATTTGGGTTTGTTTTCCTCTCTTCTCTAAGCAGGCTCAAGGATATCAGAGCCTTTTTGTTCCCACAGAGAGATTAGAACTGTTCTCTTAATAGGAAGTAGTTCGGTTTTAAAGTCTCTACTAGGGTACATACCCTTTTCACCTATCTGGAGTTAGGCATGCTGATTTCAATCATAGTGATCCATTTTGGAAGCACTGCCCAAGAACCTAACATAACACACTCGTTACATTAACTGTCAAGTTTCTTTCAACTGAACTCAACTTTCAAATGAGTTCAGTTCTTGTCAGATTAGCTTGTTTTAGTAAACAGCCAGTCTCAGATTAATTACACTGACATGCCTATAAAGGGGAAAATAGCATTCTCTTAAAGTATTGAAAATAAAAATTTCCTTTTCCCCCAGGGTACCATCAAGCAAATTTAATTTTTAATGAGCTATTTGAAACAAAAAACTTGCCCCAAATTTCTAATGCAAAGGAGTGTGGACTATGAGCCACAAGTCCAAGCAGGAACCTTCTCCTTTCTATTCACAGAAGATTAACAAGAATACAATCTTACAGTTAAGCATGACTGAAAATAAATCACAAGGAAGACTTCCATGTAGATCTATTTCTGGTAAGCACTTTTGGGGTACTGCTTCCCTTTGTACCGCCAAAATAATTTCTGAGACTGTTAAAATTCAGATCAAGATTGGGAAGAGAGACTGATGCTCAGGATTTTCAGAGGCTTTTAAATGGAGCCTGGGCAAAAATCTGTATAAAAGGAAGACTTTTGATTAAAAATCCAGGATTTATACAGCTGTCATTGGAGATGACACTGCTACATCACCACAAATCATCAAACACTTCCTTACTTGTATGGCAACTCTTGCTGCTGGTATGATTTCTTCTACCCTAATGGAGGATCTATCAGACACAGAGAGCTGTCGGTAGGATGACTTCTCAGGTGTTCCACAAATGGACATCTGCCTACTTGCTTGTCGGCTGACATTACGGAAGGGGCGTGAGGACAATGCTTCTACCCCATCTTTAATGAAATCCTCATCCAGTAAGGTAGGCATTGTCTGGCCAACAAGCAAGAACCTACATTCACAGAGCAAAAACGTCAGGCTTATTTTTGAATGTTCACAGCAAGTGAATGAAACAGAACTCAAAGTACCAATTAACCTTAAATATTATAAGTTGCACTCTAAAAGCCGAGAAAGCAGCACTTGCTCTAATGAAAGGCAATTACATACCTTGCAAGTTGCAGGCAAATGGAATAGACTCCCTGCCTTGTTTCATAGTCTACTTCTGATGGGATGGAATCTCTCTGCATCACATTCACCACCAAACTTAAAAACAAATAAATAAGACAGACTCTGTTTGAAAATGTTTTACATTAGGAGAGAGCCTCAAATAATTTCTTTCTGTCCTTTCCCTCCTCCTATTAATTCAGCTGAGTATCAGTCAAAACTGCCAAACTGGCATCTTTGGAGACTAACACCACCATTTTCTCCTCCTACAGCTACAGGTGGAAGGTTTTTGTTCCTGCTGGAAAACGCTTCAAGGCCTATGGGGTGGTGGATTGATAGAACTACTAAGAGCAACATATACTTGGTAAACATGATACAAGCACAAGCAATATTGCCAGGTCTTCCAAACCACTTACACTGTGCTTCAACTCATATCTGAAGGGTCTGAATTTTGGAGACTGTAAAATTTGATTTGCTTCCCACTGCAGCATCTATGCTTTGACTGCTTAAGATGTCCACTGGTATCTATGCACGACAGTGTAACATACACTCTGGCAAATTTGCACTGAAACACTTCAATGCTAACTATCCAAATATCAGCTGCCTTAGTAAACGCTACAATTCACAAGCTTATCTGTGCCTAGCTTTATTTTTGGGACTTAACAACACGTACTCTGTTACATTACTATGGTAGCTACAGTACCTTATCAGACACCAGACAATGAAAAAACAGCTTTGGGTGGATTTATTTTTCTCTGTAAAAGATGCTGACAGGTGTACTAGTATGCTACAGTGTGGAAATCGGAATCCGCGTAGAAGTGCTAACTAAATGAAGTGTTATAAATTGAGTCAAGATTTTGAAATCTAACCTCAAACCTCCTGCTCTGAGGAAGTTTTCACAGAAAGACTTGGCACAGTTTCTGGCCATTTCATCATCTGCGGTTGGCATCAGCTTGGAGCTCAGTACCTAAAATAAATGAATAAATAAGCATGCATACACCGCCCTCCCTTACTATTCTTTATCTGCTGAAGGTTAAAAGTGGAACAGAAAAAAACCCCACTACAAATGAAGCAATTAACAATACACTTATGCAAAGCTGTACTCAGTGAAATCACATAAAAAAATATTCAGGACAACTATGGCTAGTATAGATATTTATTTTGTATCAAAGGGCATTTTTTTCTCATTGCAGTTTACTTGTCAAGGGAAAGCATAAAGTACACACTCTAGCATGTGAAATGCTGTCTTCAGGCTCAGTTGGTGCTCCTTAAGAGCCCAAATCCTTCTCCCATCTAGATTTTCAGTTGACAGTATCCCATAAAACACACTACTTATTGATTCATGCCTTCTGAAACATAACCATATTGCTATTATTGAGGTTTTTTGTAGAAGATGGTCCAGGCAATTCTACAGGCCTTATGAACATCACCATTGCATTATCCTTCCTGTTTTAAGTCAGCACAAAACTTCAGAGTGGAATTATGCTTAGATACGTGGCCATAAGGAAGTCTGCAGTCTCTGTGGGACAGATCTCATGTACATTTATAATAAATTTCACTTCATTTTACATAAAGAAACAAAACAAAACAAACCCAAACAAACAAAAAACCCCAGTCCCTCCCAAAACCCCAGAACCCCCCCCCAGGGGTTTTTTACTTTCTTGTAAAGTCTCTTTGGCATGTACAGCCAACAATGTTCCATGTGGGAAAACAAAATACATCTTTTCCAGGTTCAGAGGTCAGAAGAATTGTTTACAGAGTACCAGGCATGAAATCTTATCACAACACTGCATAATATAACCCTGAACATCTGCAACATTTCATTTTCATCTCTTTCATATACTCTGTAAATTTCCTGTGCACATTTTTTCAGAAAGCATTTCAGACTGGTTCCCATATTTTCTATGGATCACCAGCTGAGGGGATAAAAAAAGCACACCATCCTTTTCCTGACAGAAATCATCCTCCAATTGGCTTGACTGGACTTGAGTCCACTCATATAATCTACACATCTAATCCAATTTATTACTTCTTATCCCTTGCCAGAAAAGTAAGCAATTTATTACTTGCTTTTATTATTTTCTCTGGCATAGAAGCAGCAGATAACTGTCTCATCATACTGTAATATAACCTGCCAGTTCAACAAGATACCCTTGCTGTGATATCCTAAACCATTTGCTTTCAGTTGTAGAACTTGCCAACATATTTCAAAGACATCATCGAGTATCTTTCATTCCAGCTGTACAGAAAAGGGGGGAATCCCAGCGTTGCAGTGCGATGACAGCGTAGGAAGATGAAGAGCTAACATTAGACTGCAGAAACTCAAAGGAAAGCAACTACAAGCAAATTCCTACAGTAATCTTGGTACACACCGGGAATGAAAGAGAGTAACTTCGTCCACTGTTTTTGAAGCTGCTGCCAACCAGTCCTCCAACTTCAAGTTGTTCAAACCATATTGGTAATGGATCCTTACAAATAGGAGGACCTTTGAGTAGAACTAGAAACAGTCCAGCTTCCTAGGGCATGCAGATTGCATTGTCCTAATGACACCAGCTGAACTCTCTTATACTCCTCAAAATCCATGCACTGAACACTTGAAAAGAATCTTTTTTCAGGGTCCAATCCAGTGTTTCGGCTAAAGAACCTACTCAGAAGAATACTTAGGGGTAAAAAAAATATTGTAGGTATTCCACTTGCTTTACATGCACAGCTAAAACAGGACAGAAGCTTCTGGGTAAAAGCCTTGCACATTCGAACAGTGAAAATTCTTCACAGTTGAATGCTTCTCAAAAATATTCCTCCTTAGCCTCTACAGACAGAATACAGTAGACTTATACAGAAGGGAAGTTAGCATTTTTTTTTTCTTTCAAACTGAACTGAGCAAAACCAATCAAACTAAACAACAGCTCCAATTGATTTTTAAGAGTCAACTACTTCTTTTTATTTATATACTAAAAATCACATACTCAAGATTTTCTGGAGATTCAAGCAGGAATTTTATCTAAACAGTAAGGACTTTGATGTTTCTTTGCTCCTCTCCACTTACTTCAGAACACTTGTTCCACCTTGCAAATCGCAGGAAGAGGGGCCTGGTTTCACAGTGAAGTCTCTAAAGGGGAACTTTTCAACCCTTTCGTTCCGTGTAGAGTTTATCACATACATAAAAGCAGACTATGACATGACACTCGCATTTTGCATAATGACCCTGTCATGGTGGACTCCTGCCCAATAAACTCTGAACTACTTAAACTTTAGTGCTCAGAAACACAAGTAGAAAATAGTACATTTGTTTTCTTACCTCTAAATTGTAGAGCACTCTGAAGGTTGACATGCCTGGAGCAAAAGATCTGAAAAGACTCTCTAGTATTGAACTAGCACTGGGCTGATGTTGGTGTTTTGAAGACAAGGATGGTGATTTTGAAGACTGAGAACTTGATTCTGATAGCAGTGTTTTCTAGGAGGAAAAAGCCAGAGAAGAAATATTTTGAGACCACTGCATTTTGTTGTAACTGGCAGTACATTTCCTATACTCCCTGTAATAACCCTCTCACCTCCAGCTCCTTGGAATCACAGAATGGTTTGGGTTGGATGGGACCTTAAAGATCATCTAGTTCCAACCTCCCTGTCATAGGCAGGGACACATTCCACTAGATCAGGTTGCTCGAAGCCCCATCCAACCTGGCCTTGAACACTTCCAGGGATGAGGTATCCACAGCTTCTCTGGGCAACCTGTTCCACTGCCTCACCACCCTCATGGTGAAGAATTTCCTCCTTATATCTTACCTAAATCTACCCTCGTTCAGTTTAAAGACATTGCCCGTGTCCTATCACTCCATGCCCTTGTAAAAAGTCCCTCTCCAGCTTTCAAATAAGTCAATAATCCTTAACACAGGCATTATTTTGCAGTACAGTTTCAAACTCTTCACAGATTATAACCTGACTGGGAATTTAAGAAACTTGGTAGTAAAATCCTTTTTGTTATGCTCACCAAGATTAGTTACTGTTTAATCCATACCTTCCTGCCCAGGGAATCAAGCTGATCAAGAGCCTCCTGAATAGCTGGGTCGGTGGGAATCAAGAGCAGAAGTTTCCTTACTCGCAGTGTTATCCTGAAAAGTTATCACAAGTTACTTTTGCAAAATGGGGCTCAGTCACACTGCGGCCTGGTGGATGCCTACACACTGTGAAATATGTAGCTATCCAAACTTTGCAGTGTGAGCATTTCTTTAGTATTTAATAACCATTTAGCTTGCTTACCTTGGCTCCTCTAGATTGGCAAGCTGGTAAAGCATATCAAACACATTACACACGAGAGCCATGACTACTCCAGGAAGGGATTTCTCCTGAGAATTAAGCAGAAATACAAAAGTCTTTTCTCCCCTCTCTGTTGGAAGTAATTTAAGAGAGCTCTTCACTGAGGCAACTTACCCAGATGCCAACCTGGCCTGCAGCAATCCCAGCTACTTTCTAGACTGAGACAACATTTGCATTTTTACATTACCCCATTTCCCTTTTAACAATCAATTTTTGAAGTCAACTGTTAGTTAGGCTTGACATACAAAGCAGACCAGGAGTGGTCTGAACACACTAGTCGATGCTTCTTAGTTTATTTTCATTCTGCAGCTTTATTAATAGTGGAAATCTGGAAATTTCTCCCCCCAACAAATACAGTGTCTCAAAGTTAAATCATATGGGTCTTGTTTGTTTAAAAGACCCTGTAGAGATTAATAAACACCAAGCAGGTTACAACAGGTGACAGAATACATATTATAAAGTCCAATCTGCATGCATAAGGCAATTGTGTATTTAAATGCTTCGTTTAAATCTCAGTTTGAAAGCAAAACTAGATGACTAAAGACTGGATACTCAAACTGATGTGAACAGCTCATTTTACTGTACCTCTTCAACCCCAGCTGTGTCTCCCCCAACTATCCTCCCTCCAGCAAAAATCTGAGGAAAGGTTTCAGGCTATTATGCTGTACCTGTTCCATTGCATAGGATGAACTAAATACATTGCCACTGTTGCTGGAACCGGTTGAGGAATCTGCAGAGCTCCCCGATGGAGTCCCACTTCCTGATGTTTTTACGGTAAGGACTTGTTCATCAGAGAAGCCCAGTTGGTGGAGTAGCTTCTGATCTTTGTTTACGGTTAGCTGCAAGAAAATATTTATCATTTGGTTCTGGAAGAGACTCAATTGCATAAAGAACAAGAATTCTTTGTAGTTAACATACCAGGCTGTCATTGGCAAATATCTGTATATTATCCACAGGCGAATTCAACATCTTTGCTATCTTCCACCTGATGCTCCCTACAGTTTCATTGCTATGAGCCTGTAAAATTAAACGACACTGGTTCAGTAACATCTGCTCAAGCAGTAAATTCCAAGAGAAAAAAAGAAAAATCTTCCATTAAATTCTTCCTGCTTCTCTGCATAGGGTGGTAAAGGTATTGTACACAAAAGAGACTGACAGGGTAGGACAGCAGTAGAAATGCTCCAACACCAACAGTAAGCAAACAACTTCTTTTTCCCACCCCAGAATGATGATCAAAATACATTTAGTCCATAGACACTTCCATTACAGTAGTCTTATATGGACTTTTAACATTCTGAGAGTCTTCAAGTCGACTGGAGTCCTTAAAACCAGCTTACTCTGTTCAGTTCAGGCATCAAAAAAACCCAAGAGTAGTTACATGATCAACACCGCATGACACACATAACTTGTGCACACATACCTCTATGGTGAAGGTATCTTTGGTAGACTCGTACGTAACATTAAGTGTTAAAAGATGTCCATGGAAAGAAGCACCGTGAGGTAGAATAGTTCGGGGAACAGAATAAAGGTCCTACAGGAAGAAAAGGATGATAGTAAATACCACCCTTGAAAAGAAAGCCATTTCTATAATAGTATGTAATAAAGTTACTAGAGTTGCATGGGTTTAAATAACTTTTACTATTTTTAGTAACATTGGAAGTTGTTTTCTTAGCCTTGCCTAGTAAGAAATGACGTATCTTACCTCTATTGTTATCACGTAACGCTCTGCCAACAGCAGCAGTCTCTCAATTATTACAAGTTTAGTTGACCTAAAGATAAACATTGAAAACAAGAGTAAGTTGTCTCAGAGATTAATTTTCAACACCCACGGGTAACCACCATGAATTAGCTGTTTTCAAATATAAATCCTTAAACTTGGAGTTAATTCAGTTGAAACTAACTAGGAAAACATGCCAAGAAGCTCGTGTTATACTGCTTGAGATGTAGCCAGCTTCAGAAAAACAGCCTCACATTTCTAAAGGTCCCACCCTGCGCTCCTATATTTAAGTTACATACATTTAGATATGCATAAGTTAGGCTAGAGGATGAAAAAACATCCTTTCCTCTCCCAATTAAAAAACCAAACCAAACTCTGCTGCGCCAGAAATATTACATGACTAATAGAATGGTAATAATCTGTGGGGTTTTTAGTGTTTGTTTGGGTTTTTTTTGTTTCTGTTGGTTGGTTTTGGTTTTTTGGGGGGGTCATGGGGGGTGTTGGGTTTTGGATTTCTTTTTTGTTTGTGCGTTTTTTAAAACACAAGTTTTTCAAAGTCTCTTTGGAACTCAAATTGCATTATAATTGGAATATTCAACTGAGAAACCACCAGATTATACAGCTACCAATACTGAGAATTTTCATTAGCACTCAAAATCATGTGGGAAGCAGCTGGGAGCAAATGTCTATTGTCATATTTATTCTTTTAAAGGCAGGCTTACCTGTAAGGAGACTGAACTGATGTTGCTACTGTAGGCATAGCAGTTGCTGTAAGCATTTTTGTAGCTCTTGTAACAGCATGTGTTAACGTTGGACCACCAAGTGCAGAGCTGGCTGCCTAGAATACAAAGCAGAGTATAAGTGCTGGTTTACATGGACAATTAGTATGTCCTGGAGAGCTAAGAGGACAAGAAATATTTGTGGAAAGAAATTTTTTCTTGAAATAGAATTATTGCAGTCAATTATTCTAATTCTAAGATACAAAACTGAAAAAGGATGTAGGTACAAGAACAATTAAAATTTGTCCTTTACCTCTAATCGTGTGTAGCAATCAGCAATGAATTTCTTGTGTAGTGATACTGAATCCTAAAGATAAAATATGCAAATGAATTAGAACTTAAACCAAAATAATGGAAATTACTCATGAACCAACAGAACCCAACAAATGACACATTTTAACATGCAGAGTATCAAGGCTCTATGAATGTCAAAGCCCTTTCATGTATAAATACTTGCCTACCTTTTTCAATCTAGGAGTTAGATTAATATAGCTATAATTTATTATCAATTGAATAGCTTCATTGGCAATTTCTTCATCAGGTGACTCCATTGCAATCTTCCAAATGAAATCCATTCCTATTAATTCCAGTTTTTCTACACTCTACACAGGAAAGAACAACAGTAAATGGACTGGATTTCTTACGTAATCACAGGAACAAAAGAGTCATCCACCTGCTGGAAAAGCATCTTTTGACTGAATCTTAAAAATTTTCTTTTCCAATATGCTGCCAAGCTTTAGCACAGTGCAAAATGAAAGCAATAGCTGCAGATTTGTATATTTATACTAGAAAAAAATAATTTGTTTACAGGTGGATAAACAAGTTCCAAAGAACACTCTCAGTCAAGCCAACTGAAAAATTAAAAACTTCAAAAGCATAGAGAAATTTATTTGGGAATGGAATTTATTTCACAAAGGTCAACACGGTAGTTACCATACAATAAACCATCACAAAATCTACTATGATACTTGGCAAAAAATTATGCATCTGAAGTAAGTTAACTCTCTGTGATAAAGATCTAAAATGCCTATGGAAAACTACTTAACATATAACCATTAATTTAACAAAAATGTTGAAGGATCACAGAGTTAAAAATTGTTGTAGGTTAGAATTTGAATATAATAAGCTTAAATCTCTTCTAAAGAAGGAAAAAAAACCAAAAACCCAAAACCCAAGCAAATTTTCCCTGCCAGGGAGAAGCAAAAAATGCATACCACAATTCATGACTATTAATAAATAAGTAGTCCACTCATTCCTCCCACAAAGGTTTAGAAGCTACATACCAGCTTCCAGATACTAATTGCTGAATTTTAACTGTCGTAATTCTGGAGTTTTAGTTTCAGAATTTAACAGTGTTAATGCTAGAAGGACAATTGGCATCTTAACATAAACAGGATCATGCCAAACATCTGCGAAAGAATCCTTGTCTCACCTCCTCCTATCCCCAAATATACAAGAATAAACTTGCGAGAACACTCACCAATTGAGTTCCTTGCCTCTTTAGTCGATGGTCACACAGGTTCACATTTTCAAAGAAAGTCTTAAATAAACTAAAACCTGAAAGTGAAAAAAGGTGTAAGCTTTTTATTCAGGTCAGGCTAAGTTTCTATGCTTTTTTGAAAAAATGAAGATATCAAATACAGAAGATGACCTTTTCCCTCTACAACTATTAAAACTCAAAATGATAGAAAAAGATCCCTTTATTATACTGATTTACAGAACTGTTTAGATATTTAATTTGAAGACTTAGGAAGCAAATTTCTAGCATATATTTCAAAAACAAATCTGTTGACCCAAGGCATTTTCTTACCATTCATAGTAATTTCATATGACTCCAGTTTAAGAATCTTCTCTTTGAAGAGCTGTTGCTGTACATCACTCTCTAGATCATGCTGTCCTTTTGTAAACCACTCAAAGCACATCTGTGAATGAAAGGCAGATGTATTTTTACCCTATTGTCATGGCAAATATTTTAGTTTTATACAGCATTGGCAAGCTATGTCAGATACTGCAGTAACTCATCTTACAGAAGTTTTATCTACAGTAAGAGGTTCAAAATCTAGTCTCCTAGTAACCTCACATATTATACAGGCTGTATTGCAGCATTAGAGTACTTTGTCTTCATAGCCATCTTTCCCTCAAATAATGCTGAATGTCTCTTTTATGACTCTGCAAACTTGCACGTACCTCTTTTCAAATCAGCATCCATAAACCTGTAACTAATCTCCCGGCCAACATTCCTCCTTCAGCCAATTTTAATGTTAAAAGAACATCCTAGTCGTAATTGAACATTTAACAGTGGCTCCATTAGCTTACAAAAAGCATATAAATGCACTATTAGTTTGTGTTTGCTACTTACGTTTCACATGTCTCAACAAACACACGTGCTATTCATGCTTCACCAAGATTCACTCTGCAATCACAGACACCAACTTTTCAAGTTTTTCTTACCTCTCGATCTAACTCACAAACATCCTGGCCAGTTACAAGGCATTCCCAGATCTCCCTGGCACGATTCCAGCCCAAATAAAGGGTGGCTTCTTGCAGAAAAAATGCCAAAAATTTTAGATGTGCCTCCAAATACTGAGAAAGAGGAAACAAAAACTCAAGCTTAAGACTTTTCTTTCTGAAACAAGAACTCTGAGCATTCTTTTTATTTTTTGCAAACTTAATTGTCAAGTAACAGTACACTTTGCAAAGCCTGGTAAACAAAAATTGTTTCTGCTGGGAGATTTATTTCTATTTTCTACAATTTTTAACACTACTTCTTTTTGATTACCTTTCTAAAAAGCAACATTGAAGTCCCTTTGGATTTGTTATTACTTTCTTAAGTCATAACAAGTGTGGAAAAAAACAATTATCAAAACCATAGCAACAAACCATTACAAGTTATCTGTGTGTGTGGCTTCCATGTCCTAGCTAACAAATCTGCTTCAGGTTTCAAGAACTTGACATCAAATTCAAAGGTATAGTGTCTACAAGGGTAGTTGAACTGGAGCTGGTGGAGAAGCTGGAAGCTGCACAAGCTTGGAGACAGGAGGGCCTGGGGTGGGGAGATTTAGCTCTCGACCAGTTAAAGACTCTGCTAAGAAACTTGTAGATTGTGATGTTTGCCCACCCTTGCTCTATAACATAAAAACGAGGCTGCAACAAGCCCTAATAGAAGTGTCAGAACTATAAATAAAAATTAGCGTAATTATTCACCAGAGAGCACATACATACCAGTGAATACCAAAAAATGAAACATCACCTAATCTTACGGAACTTGATACACTACGTCATGTTTTCAAAAACCTAAGGTAGTAAGAAGTTCAGGGTTCAGTACCTCCCGGTAAGTGTATCGGCCATCCACTAATGTTGCTCCAACAAGCCCTCCTGGACCTGCCACAGATGCAGCCAAACGGTGGCAAGATATTAAGCTTCCCGTCACCAACTTCACTATTTCAAAGTTTTTCTTTAAATCTTGAATAATGCTCTTGGCAAAAAAAACCAAAACACAACAAACAAAAAACCAACAACATTGAGAAAAGAGGTTTTAAAGAAAATACAGAAACAGGCACATGCACACAGCAGTCTGCTCTCCTACAGACATGTCTCTTATGGGAAGGAGTAATGTTCCCCCCTCACCAGAGTCAGCTATACCTCTTCCAAGCATCCAAAATCCCCTGACATTAATGTTTTCAGCATGTGCTGAAATACATGTGCTGCAGATTGCAAACGAAGTCCCATACCTCCACTCAGCCACTGTGTAACACATGTGACTTGCTGGATTTTAGTCTGTTTTCCAAGAGTCAATGTCAATTCAATTACAAAGCAGCTGGTCTAAACATTAGCCATTGTTCATTTCTTAACACAGTTAATTATTCTACAAACAGCTGAGAATAAAATAAGTTAGTCCTGACACAGCAAACAGATTTATATGTACATATACATGCACATGCAAAAATCGACGGCACACAACACAGCATCTGTACTTGAACAGTTTATGCTACATCACTAAATCGTACTTGTCAAAGTGGGGGTTTTTTGTTTTGGTTTGGGTATTCCCCCCCACCCCCCACCCCCCC
>NW_009605790.1:0-6527 GCF_000690535.1 Cariama cristata | reverse complement strand
CCCTTTTCCTAAAATCGTTTTTCTCTTTTTAAAACCCGAGACCGTGACCTGGCGCTACGCACGTGCACAAGGAAATCGGGTAACGACAGGAAGAGTAATCCTCCCCTTTAACACGTTAGGCCTCTGTTTTGCTCATTCACTTTATGTGCCGCAAGATGAAATTCTCAAACAGATTTTACATCCTCTACCTCTTTGAAAAACACAATCGATGCTTTCCCTATCCCTTGATACCCCACAGCTGAATAATCATTAGACAGACACTGTCTATAATTAAGAAAAGGAGCAACTACTCTTAACTGTGGTCCAGACTACAGAAAGTCCGTAGAACACCTGAAAAGGCACATAAATAAATTTTTAAAAATTACTGTGCTTGCAACCTTGTTATTCAGAGATGTTTCTCGTAGTGTTGTACCACAGCTTAGGAAACCAACTGTAGATGCGATCAGGGAGAATCCCAGGTCTCTCCCAAAGCCATGTCCCAACCACTGCGACCTGCACCGTACAGTTCTAGAAGACGCTACTCACTGTGCAAATGACAGGCAGTAATCCTGGCCCTAAGACCACGACTTAGTGTCTTTAATATTAATCCCTGCTTGCACATGGCAGAGTTGTTCTCTTTTAAGCATTAAGAATACCCCCAAATCTTTTTTTGTTTCCATTTTTGGGGTTTTGGTATTGCACAAAATGTTTCCATACTCAACTGGTGTTTAAACATTAAAAAAAATAAAATTAAAAATTCATACTTAGTTTTAGCCCTCTGATATTTAACACACAACTGTCACGCACCTCATTAGATGCAAGGTTTTAGATTTGCTGTTTCTAACATCTGGATTCACAGGTGCATAACATCTTTCAGAGTACCTGAACACCTCGAAGAAGTCTGTGTTTACCTGATGTGTTTTTCAGGAGCTTGTGCTTCACACAGCTGCTACTGGGAACTTGGCTGCCGCAACCTGCAAGTTGCATACAACTTGGTGCACTTGGTCATTTCTTAGCTTTACATTGCTACAACAACCAGTGAGAGACAAAACCTTCAACTTCCCCTTGTAACATACCTCAAAAATAACCTTGAAAGCTTTATTTTCCAGTTAAATGCTACAATGGCCACAACCATTTCCTGAATAAGGCATTTAATTTGCAAAGTCAGAAGCCAAAGAGGAAGTTGTTCACCAGAAGCTCGTTAATTGTCTTCTGCATCATGAAGAGCTTAGAGAATCCCAGCACTGGGGGACAAGTCTTTCTTGCTAATTGTTTCATGCATGTCAACTGCACCACTCAGCTTGGTGTCGTCTGCAAACTTGCTGAGGGTGCACTCAATAAATTGATTGATTGATTATAAACATTGCAGTTTATAGCCATGAATAACAACAATCATTATGGAAGGAAACACCAAGTTACTCACTATAAAAGTCCTCAAAAAAAAAATAAAAATCAAGAGTCTTGCTACTTCAGCTTGACCTTGTAGAAGCTGTTTTGGAGTTCAGTATAAAACCAAGCAGCCCTTCCTTCTCCTGCTCTTCAGGTGTGGGATTTGGCCAAGCTGAGCACAGAGTAACGACAAGGACCTGGGAGGGGTATTAACTGAAACACTATGGGTTTCATACCGTGAGCAGGTATTTACAAGGTTTTCAAAGGTTAATTGAAAACAACAGAAGTTGTACTGTCTTAAGTGACTAAGACACCTTTCAACCCCGACTCCAAATTAAATGTTTGATCTGAGGTGTTGCCTTTTTTTTTTCTAGAGTTCTCAAACTACGGGTGACAGAGCCTTTTACATGCAGAACGTGTGCCACTCGTGTCTCCTTGATTCACATCCCACGTGTCTATAACGGATAGATGTTGCAGTGAGGTCGTTGCCTTGCTTCTCTTCATTTGAAGGCACATGTTCCTTTAAGAGAACCCATCTGATCAGCTCATAGAACACAAATCCAACAAGGCTGAGATGATGCAGGCCTAACAAGTACAGGGAAGGTGGCAAACGTGACAGTTATTCACACGCTACAAACAGCTCAGCGCATAATAAACCCACCTATCTGACACACTACAACGCTCATCAGCTTTCATCATTTCCAAAGTACCCCGAGATAAAGGTTTATTTAGTTGTAGCGTCTTGTTTTGTTTTAATTTTGGTGTTCTTAAAGACAAGACTTTCATCTTTAAGCTAAATCTTCTGTACAAGACCACAAATACTTGGCCATACAAAGGAGGAACTCAAACAGTCAAGAGCCTGAGCCTCCCTAACAAGAATTCAAAACGCGTGACATCTTGCCACAAACTAAGGTTCCATGTGGATTTCTGCTTGCTGGCTGCTTCACAACGGCTACCAGAATAACAGCCGTGTGTCATGCAGAAAAAAATAGACACGTCAACCTTTCATCATCTAAAAGGACATACGCATCTGAATTCCTGTTTTGTACCACATGCCCTCCACTACAATTAACACGTGCCGAGTGAACCACGCACAAGAATGATTCTAGTTACAAAGGCACTTGCAATGTTTTGTTTGTACTGCATTTTTTGCAGGACACAATAAGGAACTCCCAAGTAGGCAGCAAATATGTTTTTCTTGGAGAATGCAGCATCTCCGTGAAAAGCAACTGAGAAAATGAAGACATTTTCCAACAGCTTGTGTGAAACAAGTTAGCAAGCAAAAGCATTTAATTATTGTCATTCTACCTGTATAAGTGTTCCTTAAAGTAAGCTTTCTGCTCCAGCTTTGACCTTTCATTGCAAAACTTGTGAGACAGACTGCAGAAGTTAATAGTTCAGTTAGACCACGTTGTAGCATATTTAATTAGATGTACCTTGATACCTTCCTCTGAAGTCAAGATATCACAGTGCCAGAAGATCCTGAATAATGAAACCTTTTTTTCCGAACTGTTAAAGCCTGGCATATGCAGAAACACAAGTGAGAGAACTGCACATGCTGAATCGAAGACCGAAACCTGCAGATCTTTTACTATCTGCGTTAGTACTAATTCACCATCGCTTCCAAGAACACAGAGGTTTGGAAATAGTTGGCCCGTATTATTATTGACACGCTTGTAGGGCAGCGTAGATGTCAGAGTTCTCCGTGAAAATTAAACAGATCCATTTTCTGGATATCCCCAAAGAAGTCAGTCAAATGAAGCAACGAAGTGATCCAGGACAGACTCTGTCATTCCACCATAACCCATACTGTCATCAGGAATTTCATTTATCTCCAAGCAGGTTTGGGGCATCAAAGACCCAAGTCCCAAACCCAGCTTCACAAGTCTGAGCAACTTACCTAGCAATTGATTCCTTGGAAGGGCTGGCTCACAGAACAGAAACAGCTTTGCCGATACGGTAGGGGAAGGAGTGGTCGGTGACTCTGGGCTTGTTTTAGTTACAAATAATTAACAATGACCCAAGGCAAACAGGCACTTGTTCCCACAAGCCAGCAACGCAACACGATTCCACAACGCCCTCCCCGTCCTACTCTGACAACTCCGCACGGTGCAAAGAGCAATAACTGTGTGATTACTTCCAGGAGACACTAATTTTTTTTCAAAGCATTTGAAAGCAGTGTCACTTGCTTTTTAGTAAAGAATGCAAACAACTGGAATTTTAAAAGAAGCATGAACAAACACAGATCCATCTGTAAAACCTTAACTGACTCATACATATTAAGTATTTGAATGCCAAATCATTCTTCTGGCTCCCAAAGGCCACAGAGTATTTATGAAGACACTTTGACAACATTTTCTTAGGAAAAGAGCATCCAGGGCAAGCAGCTGCAAATAAGAAAGGGACAACCAAAAAAATCACTCCTGCATGCCACGGGACAACGCAAAGAAACAACAAACTCCTGAAACTGCAAAGCCCTGCAGGACAAAGACATGTTCTCGGGAATTCTGCAAAAAGTTGAGCATCAGCTCAACAAGCTAGGGAGCAATTGAAGACATCGAGACCTGCAGAGCTTGGGAACTTCAGGGAGAAGCTTCACAAAGGGCATACTGTATTCCTTCATACAAAACTAAGGAAGTTAACATTTATTTAAAATTATACGGACCTAGAAATGGTTACCAGTTGTTTCCAGTTAGCGGTAAAAACCCCATGCATATGAGGAAAAAAACCCAACAGCTTCACTTGAATTCAATAGCAAATGAGCACCTGTGGACCTAGTAAGCGTAACATGAAAAGTACCAGATTACATACCGAAACCAGGACTAAAAGTACAAAAGATAAAACCATCCAGGCATATTTAGTGCTCGTGGAGTTCTTCAGCAAACACAGATCGCTTCTCTACTTTGGCAAACAAGGTCCTTTAAAGCATGTCGCCTTTACGTATCTGGAAGTCTGAATTAATTGGGTCAACAAGAGCAGAAGCAGCACAAAGCAGTTATCACATGAAAGGAGACAACCAAGTTTTCTCCTTCATTACAAGTGAGGGTGATGTTTCTGAGCTGCATACTGGGAAGCAGTGGAAACCCACTGCATCATGGCCATCCTAAGGAGTTACGAACAAAAGAACAAGTTTTGGGTCCAACGACGCAATTACCACGCCAAAAAGGTAATCTCAAAATAGCCAAGGGACAATAGGGTATCCACTTGTTGTAAGGGTCAGGCAAGAGGCACAGCAGAAAGACAACCGTCTAAGAAGGCGTATAACATGGCAGCTGTGAATCCAGATCACCAGATCCTTCCCATCAAATCACATCTACAGCAGACATTACCTCTGTACCCATATTCAAAACAGAGACCCAAACTGTGACCCACCGGTAGAAAACCCAGTACTAAATGCTGGTTTACCTTTACAGTTACCAACGCTCCTAAAGACAGCTTAATATGTAAAATCAATCCTTAACGTCGCTTGCGAGCCATGACAAGGGTCACCGGTGCTGTGCACATCGCAGATAGGTTGAGCAACTCTAATGGGAACAAGGAGAGTCCCCCATATAATCCATCACAGTCTTCTGTGTGGTGGAAAAGGCTTTCCCTATCTAACAGCTCAAGCAATCATCACAAATGTATGCATATTGAAATTAATCTCTGTCGTGGTTTAACCCCAGCCAGCAATAAGTATCACCCAGCCGCTCGCTCACTCCCCTCCAGTAGGATGGGGAGAAGCATTGGAAAAAATGTAGAACCCATGGGTTGAGATAAGAACAGTTTCACAATTGAAATCAAATAAAACATAATTATTATTATAATGAGAAGGGACACAGCAAAAAAGAGAGAGGGAAATAAAACCCAAGAAAAGCCAAGCGATGCACAGCACCATTGCTCACCACCCACTGACCGATGCCCAGCCCGTCCCCAAGCAGCCATCGGCCCCTCCCAGCCAGCTCCCCCCAGTTCCTATACTGGCCATGACGCTCTATGGTATGGAATATCCCTTTGGCCAGTTGGGGTCAGCTCTCCTGGCCGTGCTCCCTCCCAGCTCCTTGGGCACCTCCTCGCTGGCAGAGCACGGCAAACTGAAAAGGCCTTGACTTAGGGGAAGCACCACTGACCAACAACTACACCGTCAGGGTGTTACCAACTTCGTTCTCACACTAAATCCAAACAACACAGCACTGTACCAGCTACGAGGGAGAAAGTTACCTCTAGCCCAGTCGACACCAGGACAATCTCCTGTCACCACCGTCCTGGCTGCATGCACAGCAGCCGAGTCCTTCCTGTTCAACACCATCTGAGAGTGGATGAAACGCTAGACTGCCGAGCAGCTAACGTAAAAGCGCAGTAGGCCTACAGGCAAGAACAGCGTTTTCCTCTCTGGAAATCACGCAGGGAAACCAAGAATAATATTAGCAAGTTTTAGGTGCACCCTTTAGAGGTCCAGAGAGTAGAGGCTTTGAATGGGAAGAATGCTTTGGAGGCAGCTCACTGCGCACCGCAGAAATGAATGCAGGCTACAAAATAAAGCAAGCCTGAACAACTCCACAGAAAAACAGCTTTTTGAGCACACTGCAGCAAGAAATCATGTTTAAAAGCTAATTCTCATCTACAGAGAAATACTCTCTGTACAGCTATAGCCTAAACGTTACCTTATTTGATCACGGCACTACAAATTTTCAAGTTCATTGGTTTTGAGTTCACGCAACCAAAGGGCAGAAGACTATTGAGTTTCACTTTCCAATTCCTTGCCACGACGCCCAAGGCAGGCTGCACACTCTGCAACTTCGACATCAGGTTTAAACAGTCACCAATTCGGGAGCCCTCCACCGTGTACTGCAAACTCAATTTAGCAATTAGAAAGCTTTTCTTTTTTTATTTTTTTTTTAATTCCAGTTACCAAAATGAGAACATCTCTTTCATTTTATTCAGACAATTAGCAACCATGATGCGCTCAGCTTTTGTAGAGCTAAGCCTTAACTCCACAGCAAACAAAAGAACAGCACCGTGGCTGTTTTGCCACTATAATGAACCTGATGCATAGACTCAGTATTTTGAAAAGCTCTTGCCTTAGCAGAAATGCCATACTGTAAGGCCTTGCTGGGCCAGAGGTGAATGCCTATCACCTAAAAGGCCATAAAGCAGACGCAGCTGCTGGGGCAGGGCTG
>NW_009605789.1:0-801 GCF_000690535.1 Cariama cristata | reverse complement strand
CGGGAGGGTACAGGGAGAGGGAGATCACAGTTTCTAAAAGCATTTAACCACTGGGTATCAAAATCTCAATCATTTTGCTAGCTCTATTCTGAACGCTGACAGTAAGATACAACTTGAAAAGTAAGCCCTAAACTAACCTTTTCTGTGGGTACACTGAGAAAGTGATAGTGAGTGAACTAAGGATGGTCCTAATTGCATTCTCAATATCCTCCAAATGTTGCAGTATCTACAACATACACTTCTACCTTTTTCTATTTGTCTATCAGGAACAACACACCAAAGTAGATTCTAGTACTTTCAATCACCTATATCAACAGCATATTGTAATAAATATACTCCATTTCCAATCACCATATGCAGCTACAGTACTGACAGCTATCTGTTCAAAATATTACTAACTTATGATAGGGTGCTAAAAAAACACAGATGCTTTTTAAGTGTATGTTAAATGTACCTCCAAAGCAACTATTCAGTAAGTTCAACGTATCTCCATGTTATTTTAAGTCTCTTCCAAAATACCAATGAGTCCATAATAAATCTGAAAAATCTTGCTTTCCAACTTCTTAAATTGTTTTAATTGCTCATGGAAAAAGGAATGTAAATGGCATTTATGAATGCCATCCAGTATATAAGAACAAAAGCAGCTGTAAGCATACACAGAAAGAATCAAATACATACTAAGTATTATGTATAGATATAATAAAATATATTACATATATATCATTCTGTGTGTATATATATACATATACATACTTTATATATTCACACACAAATATATTTCTATATTACTTCTATATTATA
>NW_009605788.1:2141-3080 GCF_000690535.1 Cariama cristata | reverse complement strand
TGTAACCCTTGGGCAAGGCTTTGGCTTTATTTGCATAATACATCTGTATTTTACATTATACCCACCCCGGGGATGCTGGCGATATTTCCAAGGGAAAAATAAAAATGGAATTAAAGAGGAGAGTGCGATGTGGGTAGAAAAGCAGAGCTGGAGCAGAAATACAAATTCAACGTTAACTAGGGCACACGGTGCCCGGCGTCGGCTCCGTGGCACACTGCCCGCTCCTAAAAGCCAGCTGGGCAGCTTGGGGGGCTCCTACCCCCCAAAACCCTGCTCCCCCCAGCCCAGAGTCCGCCCCACGGGAAGGTTTCCAACATCCCGGCAGGGGCCGGCTACTGGCCACCGAGGGATGGCCCGTGGTCATCGCAGGATGCCAGCCGAGAGGTGATGATGCTATCCCCATGTCGGCACCGAGAGGGGCCTTGAGTCCCCTGGGCGTGCAAGCTGCCTTGCCCTGCAAGCGTGCAAGCTGGTTCCCCTGAGCGTGCAAGCCAGCTCCTTGCCCTGCAAGAGTGCAAGCCAGCCCTCCTGAGCATACAAGGCGACTCCTTGCCCTTCAAGCGTGCAAGCCAGCTCCCCTGAGCGTGCAAGCCAGCCCCTCGCCCTGCAAGCGTGCAAGCTGACTCCCCTGAGCGTGCAAGTCAGTTCCTCGCCCTGCAAGCGTGCAAGCTGGTTCCCCTGAGTGTGCAAGCCAGCTCCTTGCCCTGCAAGCGTGCAAGCCAGCCCTCCTGAGCATACAAGGCAACTCCTTGCCCTTCAAGCGTACAAGCCGGCTCCTCGCCCTGTCAGCACACAAGCTGGCCCGCTGAGCGTGCAAGGCAGCTCCTCGCCCTGCAAGCCTCCAACCCAGCTCCATCCTCCTCCAAAAGCCCCACGCACTCCTGGTCACCCTCAAGCCCAGTGCCAGGGTAGCACCGGGAGGTAGCTGGGATGCGGCAG
>NW_009605788.1:1450-2072 GCF_000690535.1 Cariama cristata | reverse complement strand
GCCCGCTGCCGGCCGCCCTGCCTTATTAATTATTCCTGAGTCGCTCCGAATCGCTTTCATTTGAAGAGCAGCAAGACTCGGGGAAAGAGAAAGGCTGCCCGCGACAAAGGAGGCCGCCGATACGGATTTGACACCCACTGAAGTCTATCTTGTCAGCGCAAGGCCAACAACAATTAGCAGCCTAATCCCCTCTGAGCTGGGAAGCCATTACTCACCACGCGATAGCGTTAACAATCAATACCATCACAATGAGCCCGGCAATTAATGAAGCTAAAGTCTTACTTCAGAACCTTAATTCTCGCTGTGTGGCTTTAAACGGGAGGGTTTGTGATCGTTATAATTAACTGGTGGTATTCAGCCAGGAGTTAGTCAATGAAACTAATCTGGATTGGAGATGACAAGAGGCACAGTGTGATGGTGTCACCTTTGTTTTCTGACCTCCCGCTTTCCGCTCGGCGATAGCAGATTAGCAGCCTGGGCTGACAGGCAAATGTAATTAACAGCTGAGACCCTGAAGGAGAAGGGGGGGGGAAAGAAAGGAAGGGGGGGGTGGAATAAAACCCACCCTGCAGACAGCCCGGGGTGGGACGAGAGGCAGGAGCCCCTGGCCAGGCGATGGCTT
>NW_009605788.1:741-1419 GCF_000690535.1 Cariama cristata | reverse complement strand
GTGGCTTCTTGGGGCTTTGCTGGGTGGGGGTCGGTCAGGATGAGCCCCTGCAGCTGGGGATGCTGCGGGGGAGCGGGACATCCCTACAGATGTCACGGCACGACTGCCAGTTCAAAAAGCCAGTAAAAAAGTCAGCGATCCTGGGTGGACCCGGTTGGCATCACCCCATCGGCTGCATCTGCCACGGCGGAGCATCTCCCGTTGTGGGAAGGGAAGTGGGGTGAGGATTTGGGGGCAAAGCAACTCATTTTCTGGGGCTGAAAACCACGGTGTGGAGAGAAATCCCCCTTCCTGACACGCACCCAAACCCACGCCTATTAAAAATCTCCAGGATGAGCCAGTTTGGGCACTCAGACGGGCAAGGAAGGGGTTTTTTTTGCCAAGGAACTATGCAGTTAGTAAGGGGAAATCCAAAAGGAATGCGGCTGCTTCTCTCCAGTCTCACAAAATCCATGCCAAAACCTAGTGACGTTCCTTCGGACACAGTGAGCAGCACGGCAGGGGCACGAGCCGTGGGGCGTGTGGGGGAGAAAAGGCAAAATAATCCCCCAAACCCAACTGACCGCCCCGAAGGATGCAGACGGGCTCTGAAGGAGGCAGCCAGGGAGAACCAGGAGCTCCCAGCAAGGCTGAAGCATCACCGAGACCTCGTCCCCTCGGCGTCACGGGGACCCGGCA
>NW_009605788.1:0-710 GCF_000690535.1 Cariama cristata | reverse complement strand
TGCTCCCGCGGGACCTGCCGATGCCAAAGGCTTGGGGTCACGGCCGCGCCAGGGCATTTCACGGCTGGCAGGGGGGCTGCGAAGAGGGTCTTGTAGATGGCACTGGCAAAAAGGGTCTTCCAAAAAGAGCCTTGCAAAAGGGGTCTGGCAAAAAAAGGATCTTCCAAAAAGGATCTTGCCAAAAGGGTCTTCCATAAAGACCTTGCAAAAAACGTCTTGCAAAGGGTCAGGCGTCCTACCCAGGGACCAGCGTACCCGGGCGGTGGGCAACGACCCAACGCGGAGCCCCCACCAACAGAAACACCAGGGATAAATACTATTTCCTTGCAAAGTGACAATGCCAGCAGTCTCCTGGTAAAACGCTTCGCAGCCTGGGGACAGGCTCCCTCTCCCTGTGCATGTGGGACAGCCACGGTGATTCCCGCAGGACACATTTCCCACGGCGGCGGGGACCTCGGGGTGCTCCGGCACTGTGGCAGCAGCTCACACCCCCCACATCGCGAGCTGCCCCCCGCAACTGAGCAGAGGTGGGGGGGTGTGTGATGGTGGATGCAGCAGCTAGGCCACCGCAGGGTGACAAGGGACAGGGACCTCCTGGGGGCACCCAAATTTGCTGTTTATCCAGGCAACTGGGCTAGGGAAGAAACAGATTTGAGGAATCTCCAGAAAAAACAGCATTTCGGTGAAGCGTGGCGGGAGGGAGCGGGGGT
>NW_009605787.1:0-30729 GCF_000690535.1 Cariama cristata | reverse complement strand
CTGCGCATCGGCCTCCGCGCCCGCCAAGGGGATGCGGAGCTGGGGTGGCCGGCCGCGACAGTGGGGCCCTCCGTGAGAGTGGAGCTCCCTCCCGGGTGGCTGGGGAGAGGGTGAGGTAGCCGAGTCACGGATCGAAAACCTTCCCAGAGTTTACAAGATCTGACAAGTAGCTACGTAGATAAATAATTTCAGTTAGATTTTTGCAAAGGGAAACGTTTAAATCAATCAGCTTGCCTTTACAAATAAGACTTTAAAAAGATATTATTTGTGATTTAATGAAGCCAAGGTTAATTATGGTCTAGGTTATTTCAGAAGCTGTGTTTTTCAGTAGTAATTATTCTAGAAACAGAGAGCTATTTATATACTCAGACTAGAATATTTAAAAAAATGATTCATCACCAGCCTTACCCTTAGTTTTACAGAGCACAGAGTGAATCTTTCCCTGTATGAAAATTTGCATTAATCCATATGTATTTATGTCTAAGTTGTGTACATGCAAATTATGGCTACAAAATTGCACCAAATGTTAATTTTCATGAACTCTGAACAATTTCTTCTGCTATCTTTTTTCCTCAGAGTAGGTGCTAGTTAATATCATGCAGGAAACCTTTTCAAGGGCCTGATCCCATTAACAATAGGATTCCTCCTGCTGCTCTGAAAGCTTAGCAAGGTGGTATGAAAAGTCTTAATGAAAATGGGAAGAAGGGGACTTTAAAACAAAACTCCACCCACATACTCAGACACCAGAGGAAAATAAAAATCTCTAAATAATGGTTGGTTGGTTTATTGGCAAAGATTAACTCTGAACAATTGGATCTTCATAATTTGCAAAAGCTCAGTGTCCTATATTGGAGCTTATTCATATTCATGGAAGTGACAAGAGTTGGCTGGCTGAACAATTGCTTTCAACATTGTCTATGCTCAGAAATAAAACTTTATGAAACTATTCTGAATGTCCTGGGATCTGAGCTGACAGTCTTGTGGGCAGAGTCCCTTTGCTCAGTTTTGTTGAAAGCAGAAAAACATGACCAACTGGAGGATTCTTCTTGATCTAGTAGGATTTTTTTGTTAATTGGTTTATTTGCTAACCTTGAAGGTTAGTATTACATTTATGAAGACTACTATGAAAATTTCTCTGTTGAACATCTATGCTGAAGCCATAGAAAAGACTC
Source organism: Cariama cristata (assembly GCF_000690535.1). Lineage (NCBI taxonomy): Eukaryota > Metazoa > Chordata > Aves > Cariamiformes > Cariamidae > Cariama > Cariama cristata. The sequence continues at coordinate 29,557 of NW_009605787.1, read as the reverse complement.
AGATCAGATTTTTAGTCTTTTTGATACAGAATCTTTGTGCTACCTGAATGTATGTAAATAAAGATGTTTCCTCCTATTGCTTCCAAGATGCTCTTTCAGGGCTCATGTGCCAAGTGCAATTAGAGTTGCTCTTTGATGAACTAATCCCATGCTGGAGAATTAAGGAAGTGGTTGATGAATGTTCACAATTCCAAAGAGAACTTGTTCTCTGTCACTACTTCATTAAGGCACATGCATGTGTCTTCTTTTGGGAGGACTACAAAACGATCCTATCTGTGAGTAAAACCTTGCCACAGTGGTAGAGCTAAGAGAAGAGTATCAGACTTTACTCAATTTCCTGGCTTGCTTTGTTGGTTCAGGTCAGGTCCTTTTTTTTATTTAAGATTTAATTTCCTACTTTTGAAACTGTTATACAACTTGCTGACAGAATGATCCACGGGATGTACAAGTTCCCGGGCTGTTCTTACTGAGCAGTGTCTCTCTGCCCAGTGTTACTTGGTGTCATTCTGACTATTCAAAAGCTCATTGTATCTCACTGTACGGATGTCCTGCTTATTTCAGTAGAATATTGCATGTAGTCGTCAAAATAACCTGGAGCAAATCCACTACCCAGACTGCTCACAGAATCTTGCTGCTGCTACATAAAATACCCTGACATCCACATTATTCTTCTGCAGTGTCTTTCTAAGCAGCACCATGGAAATCAATGTTGCAGGCGTTGGTTTCGTAGCGATAGAACTTTTTATAGTAAAAACCAATTGGAGTAATAATAGACCATTGTGATACTACCGTCAGAATAATTCATGCAATCAAACCAATCACAAATATTGTTTTTATTTGAAGCGTCTTTTGCACAGTCTTGTGAGATGACATTGTAAATTATTCCTCAAGTCCTTTCAAAAGAGTGCTGCAAGCAAGGACCTTCATTTCAATGATAGCGTGCTGGTATAATTGTGGAAAGTCATCCCTCCGTGTAACAAGGTCTATTACACAGCACAGTAACAAGACTTTAATGACTAATGGAGATAGTTTTTAACATGCATTTGACCTGGCATTTATTGTGCAGTTGGAGAACTTCTGGGTAGGAAGCTTGGGTAGAAAGCACGGAAGAGTAGTAACTGTAGAGTTTTCTCAGTAGGAGCAGTGCATTTGCAGAACTAAAGGCCAAACACAAGATACTTGGTCTGTCGTAAATGGAGTAGTTTTCAGTGCCGGAAGATGCTGAGAAGTGTCGTAAGATTTTGGAAAAAAGCTTTAGGTACTTTGCTTTAGAGAGAGGAGGGCACTATTGTGATAATTTCTGGCGACTGAAATAGGTAAATAAAATCCAGAGACCTTTTTTCTTCAAAGACTTGGTGGACACTCATGTTAACAGTTGTGTCGGGTGCCCAGAGTTTACAAGATCTGACAAAACAAGAAGTGGAAGTTGTGTTCCATCTTTGTCTTTGATTTTAATACACATTGCGGAAACAAGATCCTGTTGTGCTGTTAAGTAAAGAGATTGTTTTGGTTCCATCAAACTCATAGTCTATAACAAAGTGTGGCAAATGGGTGGAAGGAACTCCAGTGGTAAGGGACGTAACAGTAAAGAATAAACAGACCCTAGTGTATGGATAAGATAGGTCTTCATTGTCTGGTTGCACTTGCAATTAGACATCGCATTTTGTAGACTATTGCTTTTATGTATGTAGCAATTACTTGAGGGAAAAATTGTTTTTTTTTCCACTGACTGTCACAGGAGAAAATATACATGGGGAATCATTGTTCTTTTCATTGGATTTTAAGGAAATGAGCTCAGATCACTAACGTGATGCTAAATTATATCCTTGCTTCCAAAAGAGCTATGTGCTCAGTTTCTGTTAAGTGATTGAGATGTGAGATAATAAGTGCTTGTGTGTGGTGTGTATTTAAGCTAGTACTGTGGTAACCTTTTGTGATTTAAGGATTCAAATAATCTCAAAGGTATGAGAAACACTTCAAAGCTTTCAGTTCATATCGAGATTTTTGAGCCTGCCATTGGTGCTGAAAAGGGAATGACATATGGGTGGCAAACAAGTTTCCAGCTGGGCTTGAAAACGTGATGGCATGTTTAAACTAAAAACCAAACAAAACTAAGGTGTATGTTTTAAAAATGTCGCTTTTGGAAGGGGAATAATTAGCCCTGAGTCAAAACTGGGACGTAGGAAAGCTAATATGTAACTTTTGTAGTGCTCTTTGGAGAAGGGATCCAAAGGAGATAGTTACTCAGAAACTGTGAAAGTTTAAAACCTTGTTTCTCAGCAGATGATACTTGCACATCTATGGAGCTTTCCTGGAGCTGAAACTTGCTGTTCCCTCTGCATAGCAATTTCAAATGAATTGTTTCTAATTTGAGCAGCCTTCTATGTGTGCTTGTTGATGTTAAAATGCCACCAGCTCTGGAAACCAGAACAAATTTGGAAAATCAGAATGTGATTTGAAAGCAAGAATGGTGTTCCATAAATGGGTTTATGGTCAGTCCCATGTATGCTGCTGTGGTTTCAGAGCAACTCAGAGCTGCTGATTTTTTGGATGTCTGTGTTGTATATCATTGAGTGAGCCTGATCTCTTACCATAGTCTGCAGGACTTGGTAACGATACATACTTGGCATAGAATAGACAGAATAGGCTGTTTCAGTAGGAAGGGACCTACAATGATCACCTAGTCCAACTGCCTGACCAATTCAGGGCTGACCAAAAGTTAAAGCACGTCGTTAAGCGCATTATCCAAATGGCTCTGAAACACTGACAGGCTTGGGGCATCGACCATCTCTCTAGGAAGCCTGGTCCAGTATTTGACAACTCTCTCGATAAAGAAATGCTTCCTCATGTCCAATTTACGACCCCCCCCCCCCCCCCAGTCCGAGCCTCCCCTGGTGCAGCTTTGAACCATTCCCACTCATCCTGTCACTGGATACCAGGGAGAAGAGATCAGCACATAGTTCTTGAGCTATCTTGGCTCAGCACATATATTTCAAGTTACTACCACAGTTGCTTTCTAACAGTTTTATTTGTTGAGAAAGTATAAGCTGACCAATGTGTAGATAACAAAGATGAAACACAGACCTGGAGAACAGGACTTAGCAGCTCCATTGCTATTCTTACGTTTATTTATCTGGCTAAAATCCCAAGCAAAAACCTATGCTTGTCACACGTGCGTGGCCCAGTGGCAGGGAACCACGGAGGAGCGGCGTGACTACATGCTTGTGTGTGTGCATGTGTCTTGGGATATTTGCACAGAGCTCTTGTTGCAAACCCAGGACTCTATTTCAAGGTCGTGCAAGTGTCCCTGACTAGAAACCCACAGATAGGTCAGAAGCTGTGTCCTGGTTTTGGTGAAATACAGAATTCAGGCTTCAGTTAAAGGGCTGTTTTCTCTGTTGGGACAATTTAAACTTAGGTGGCTGTTAAATGCAGAAGGGGAAGACGTACAGCAACCATGAAAAGATACCCTTGGGTCATGGTGATAACCCTCCCCTTGCCATTGGGTAAGCCCAGGTCCAGCACCACGTAAAGCTACGTCAAATGGGTGTTTGTGTCAATGCAGAGTAAGACATGTTTTGTTGAGCTATAGTTCCACATGCCCCAGAAGTGAAGGTGGTTGTTTTTAGAGGCAGCATGTTTTGGTATCAGAATGGAAGAGTAGAGAGAAAGGAAAGGGAAGCATAAGAAATGCAAACCAAAAAAAAGATGAAAATTCATAACATATTGCATACAAAAATTATTAGTTTTTTAAAAAGAAAGCTTTATTGATTTGACTGCATAGGATTGGGGAATTCGGTGCCTAGCTAGAAATTGTAGGCTGTACCCAGGGTTATAATGTGAAACATAAAAAAGAAAAAAAAAATTCTCATCTGCCAGAATTGCAGAGGATTAGTTTATATCAATATACTGTCAATAAATTTTTCTTCGATGGTTTCTCTTGAGTGTTTCATTGCAACTTTACCTTTGTCTACTCTTCCTCTGTGGCTTGCTTGAACACAGATTTCACACTGTTTTCTTCAGGGTACAGGATCTTGTTTCGAAGTCTTTTGACAGGTGAACTCTGAGCTCTCCAGAAAGCAGAGATTGTTACACACATTTCTTTCTAGGTTTATTCTAAGCTTTCAATACTTCTTAAAAACCAACCTTTTTTAGGTAGGGGTTCCCTGCCATGGTCAGAGAGGCCTTGCTGTGCAACTACACATTTTTTTCTATTAGTTTGCTGCAGTTAAAAGCTGTTGCTCAGTGAGGTGAACAGGCTTAACAGTTTTACCTCCTTGTGCCTTCTGAGACCAGACCAAGACTTGTTAAGGACTGCCACAGTGCAGACATCTGTGACACTGTCATCTTATTGTGCTTGTGTTTTTATGCTCTATAGTTGCATGGCTTAGCGTATTATAAACCAGAGTGTTTCACGGAACTAAAGAAAACAGCAAATTAAAATGTCTGTCTCTTCCCATTCTTATGTTTTCATTATGCTGAAAGCGGGGATCTGCAGATGTCTTCAGTAGGAAGGAAAGGAGTCAATAGCCCATAAAGGAGTCCGTTTGGTGCTGAGGATGAAGGCAGGCTACAGGCTGTGGGCAAACATCCAAATACACCTTTGTTTTGTTGTTTCATTCCACTTGCGATTTGTTACTTTGTAGCCACAGCTATTCAGGTTCTGGTCACAGTTAAACTGTACATGCAAAATATTTTGTACTTTTGGGAGGCAGTTCCACCAAACACATCCCTGCTACAGCTCGGGTTTTTTACAGGAAGTATTGGGGTTAGTTCCACCCCAGCCATGTTCTCTGCTTTTGCAAGGGCTCCCATAATTTCAGGCTGGGGCTGAGCTGCCTGGGGAGTGGGCTCCGGACAGTGCCATGCTTTGGGGAGCAGCAGGCAGCGAGGAGTCAGAGGGAGAGGGAGGTGCTGCTGTGGGCTCACAGCTTAGCATTCCAAGGTAGTAAGGGTTTGGTTTTTTTTGTAGAAACACCAACAGCGTGAATGGGACCTGTTTGGAGCAGAGAGTCCTGCCCCAGCCCTGCGGAGGCTGGTGATGGGGAGCCGAGCTCAGGCTGCCGCAGGAGGTGCCTCAGCCCCTGCTTGCTGTGGGATGATAGGGAATCCCTTGTTATTTTCATGCTTTGCAATTGAAAGCTTCTTATTTTGTCTGAAAGATGTATTTTTTTTTTTTCACTCCCTCCATCTACATAGCAGGTTAAGCTTGTTTCTTCTCTCTCTTCTAATACACAGACTTGCCAATACCTTTATTTCCATGTTGGGTGTGGATCACCCATCTGTTTTAAGGGTCTCATACACAAGAGCAGCTGCAGGTTAGGCTACCATTCTTTTTCAGCACCTAATGGTCTTTCCCACTGATTCTGCCTCCGATCCTGCTCATTTATCAGGGAACTGCAGTTGGGTTTCTTATTCTAGGGTTTTGTTATAGAAAATACGCTACATCATTAACTAGCATGCTAGAAATTATCCCCCCAAATCAGAAATAAGCAGCGTTCATAAAAATATTAGCGAATGTGTTTCAAGAGTAAAGATTTTCTTTGTGTTTTTCTTTTTTATTTTTTATGTATTTATTTTTTTTTCTTGAAAAAAATAATTTTCTGAGTGCTTTGTTTGTCTGTGACAGCTTTTCTCAGTCATTACTGTGGAGGAGGATCTGTACATGTGAAAGGAGTATACAAAACAGCCTCAGCCTGATCTAGTTAAAATAATGGCTAAAGAAAATGATCCTAAATTGTAAAATACAATCTGTAGATAGGCTTATAGATACATATGCATGCCCACATACCCTGTACAAATAATTTAATTCCAAGACTTACTGTGATGTGTCCAGCAGGGAATATGCCTTCAGCCTTTCTGTGTTCAGAATCTTCCGGCTACAGGTGATTAGAGGATTGACTATCTAAGTATTACATTTTAAATTACAACTCCATGCTTGCAGAATGAGATGAATTTAATATTTTGATGTCATTTATCATGCTATGGTTGAGCCATACAGTGAAAGGAGTTAAAATGACACATTCTTTGAACAGAGGGGATATCATCATGTTTATTAAAACTGTTCATGGCTTACCATAGTTATTTACTGAAAGGAAAACAAAACAAAGCCTGAAAGCTTAATTACACAATAGTGCCTGACCATAAGACTAGAGCATGCTGAGACTGTGGCTGAAATAGTTGCTTCGGATTTAACTTTTTGCCATTTCAGAGGAACCATAGTCAAACTCTTCTTCATTTTTTAGGCAAAGATCAAAATGTTTTTCATACTTTTATTCATAATAAATTCCCTCTGAGGGGAATTCATGTTGTGTCCTTATTTGTTCCAGTTATCTCATTCTCAGAGGTGTTTTTAGAATTTGCCCCTCAGAAAAACAATACTTAGAATACATCATTGGAATCATACTGCTGTGTGAGTCTTATAATTATATGAAAGTAATTTTATTTTATTTTTTAGCAGATGTCTTTGTTTATCCAAAAGTATCCTGCTAGAATGAAAGTGGTCCTCACAGTATTGTTTTTCTAGCAAGAGGTTTTTCCATAATTTACAGATATTTGAGTTGATGATTTTGAAAACTGGCTTACATGTTCAATTTTGCATTTTGACAGGATTTTTTTATGTAATAGAACTTGCAGTGATTTTTCTTACATACAGAAGTGCTGTGTGTTTTTTTTCCACTTGGAAACCTGTTGAAAGAGGCCAGGTTTCAGACCAAGGAATGAAACACTTTCCGCACAGGGCACATAGAAGTTATGCAGACTACCTTACACAGAAACGTGTCAGCTCTGAAGTTGAAATCTAGGTGTCATCCTGAGAATCCTTTCCACTTCACTCTTCACTGAGGAAAGGGAGCAGCTAACGCTGATCCTTAGTGTAGCTCTTTGGTTATTAGGATTCTTGTCCATGAGAAAATTGAAGTGAGACCGTTAAATAGTGTGCAACATTTTGAGAACCTCATTTTGTATCATATGTAGATCTATAATCATTTCAAAGGCAGATCATAATGATATGCTAATATGCCGAGATTTCTTTCATTTACATAACTTTAAAGCAATAAATATCTGAAATGAGAAATATGTTGAAAGGGTTTCTTTTATGTTTTTCCTAATAGCTTGTATTTAATTATAATTTGGAGACCTGATTGCTGTGCTTGAAACCGCATTCAAGTTCGAGAGTTTGGAGTGCTTTTTATACCCTGAAATGTTTGTCTTGTCAGAAAGAGGCTGTCTATACTAGCCCTGCTTTTGTGAAGTTCCATTCCTTTGACCTTGTTGTGGCATCTTGGTGCCTGTCCATTTTATTTCCTTTTGCCTATTATATTATATATTCAGATATGCAGTAAGAATTAACAGTGGAAAGCACTAACAGCCACTGCTTAGAGGTAAAAAGAACCAATAGGCATTAATTTCAAGTGGTGTTTGGCTGCATTAAAACACGCAGCAGGGTTTCTACTGCTTGACCTTATGGAGAACCATTCCCTTAGCAACCTTTCATAGACAGTAAGAAAACAATTTTTCCCCTATATTCAACAGAATAATATCTAAGAAATGACTTTCTCTCTTAAAAAATACAACATGCTCAAACCAAAAAACTCCCAGTGGGTCCAAGCTCTCATGATGTATCCTGTTTCTCAGTCCAGTCATTTAATCCTGTGCTTTTTAACTTACTTATCCGAGTCCTTGAGATTTTTACTAGTAGCATTACTGGTGGAATACATTCAATATCTTCAAAATCTCATTGACAATCTGGTTTGTTCTTATTTAGAAAGTGAATAAAAGGATTTTCCATATAAGTGAATGTTTGTAAAGTTAATGAGAATTGTCTTTGTCAGTGGGTAAATGACTCTACTTTATACCATTACTTGATATTTAGGAAATACCAATTATTTGCTCCTTGGTAATACTTTCAGTGGGGAAAGTATGTAATGATCTAGAGCAGTATTTCCATAGTCCTCTGTTTTCTTAACCCCTCTGCTCTTGGATAAAAGTAAAACTTGGGATGGTGGAAGGAGGAGTTGGTTTATGGGGGACAGAGCCTCTCAGTGTCTTTTCTGTGTGTTTGCAAACCCTTGACTTAATTTTACATTTATTTAGAAAATGTCTTAGAACTCCAAGGAAAACTCTGCTATAAATTGAACATTGTCTTCTGTGGAATATTAGCTGCATTTTAATCTAAAGGACTGATGTTTTGTCCATTTTCTATCCTACTTGAGGATATTTTTGGAATGAGAACACTTATCTGAGAGGCTCAGAGAAAAGGAACTTAGGATGTGATGTCTGCACAGATCAAAACACAGAGGGCTAGGATGTTGAAGCGTGCAAAAAACAAAAGGGAAGAACCCAGTTATCTGCTTTAAGCTTATTTTTACTGAAACTTTATTTTTCTTTTCTTTCAGCTTGCTTTTGCCCTGAAGTACTTCAGTTACTGTAGAAGTAACAATGTTTTTGATATAGGACCTAGTGACCCAAACAGAAACAGAAAAAGCTGCACTTCCTCTGGTCTGAGCAAGATGCTTGCGCAGTGTGGGTCTGGGTTTTTAAAGAGGTTGGAGAAGGGCAGGGGTGCCACAGCATTAACAAGTAATCAGTCTGCAAATAATCAGCCCGTGGCAGGCACTTCGCTTCCCGAGAGAAGAAAAGGCATTTCCAAAGTGCTCACAGGACAAGATGGGGAAAGATACGGTCTAGGAGAAGTTGAGGTTGACTCAGCCTCTGCTTGTAGAAAGTCACTTGTCCGGGGCAGCTTGAAATGAGAGTTCCTATATCAAGATTAAAGCGTTGTATAGTCCACATGAAAAGTAATTTCACATTTCAGCACTACCTAGCTTTTTTTTTTTTTCTTAAAAAAACCCAACAAATTGTAAGGGACCTGGTGGACTGTGTGTGGTAACTCTTAGGGAACACTTGGGAAGAAGGTCTTGCAGCAAGACTTCCAGACAAGCAGTATCCTCAGCCACGAGCTGTTGCACCCACCGAATGTGTGACAGTGCTTTGGCAGCCAGCGGGGTCTTGCCTTGCCTCTGGATGGGTACTCACAAAGTTGGCTGCGCAGGCAAGCAGAAGTGCTGTTGTCAAGTGTGATTAGAGACAGCCTTCTTAAAGCAGGTGGCTGGAGTAATCTTTCCCTCCCTTCTCTGCCTATGGCAGCAGCACTGGTGTGGCAGGATTGGTTCACAAATGGGTTTCTAAAGGCTTAATGCCTTGTCACGTATTGAGGGCAGTTTACGTTTTTGTGACCATGGTGTGTCATCTTTGCTTTTACATCGTTGCTTCAAAATAAAACGTAAAGTCAGCTAAAACTCGGCATCATCTGGGCAATACAATGACTAGTGATGCCTGATTCTTTTTGAGTCAAATCTGCAAGCCTAGTTCTCAAAAGGCATTTTGCTATCTTTCATCACATTTTTTGCAGTAACCTAATATTTATCTCAGGAAGGGCTTCCTTCTGTTATCCATTTGGTTTGTTCTTAGTGTCTTATTGCCAAGTCGGGGACTGTAGAGCTGTAGCTGGTGTCTTTATGCCTGGGGTTCTTCACTGAAACTCCAGTTTCTTAAAGCTATCTAGCTCATGAGACATACACTTTCCTGTCTGTGGTTGTCCTTTTCAGAGCCAGCTCCTCACTTCCAGCCATGCCCCATTTTATATGGACAGCAGATTCCTATTCTACTTCCTAGTGAGGTTTGTAAACGTAAATTATTTCTCTGAATTCTGATATCTTTTTCACCTGCCTTCTCTTGTTTGGTAGCATGGTCTTCCCCCTGTACTTCCCCCTTCCCTGCCACTGCTCAATGCAATAGATTTTATGATCATGTTTTTTGTGTTTTGCTGGATTATTCTATTTCCACTGAATTTTAATCATCATGATGACAACATCTGTTGGCAGCAGTACACAGATGTTTCTTCAGAGCATATTCTAAGGTTTGTAAATGGTTACTATATCTACATGAGAAAACTAAGGTTTTGTTTTTTCCATTTACATTAGAAGAAGTGGAACTGCATTATAGAAATGAAATGTGTGCCTCTGGGAGACTTACTGCCTTTCAGTGCCTGCCACAGGAAACCTTTAAGTTTCACACAGCTTCCTCTATGTAACCTGCTGCAGTGAGCCTGGGGTTTGTATTACAGAATTAAGTCTCTCATCCTGCTTTCACTGGTGTGATGAGTAATCTTCCCCTCTTTTTTATTTTATTTTAGATTTTAACCTTTAAAGCTGTGTAAAAAAGAAATTACAACAGTTGTCAGTTATATTTGCTATAGGACATTCTGGCAATGCTGACAGTTAAATGCATTCAGACTAACATGGTAAAATGGTCAAAAAATACTTCATAAAATGTCTGTAAACTAGAAGACAGATTATTTATTGTCATAATTTTAATGCCTTTTAATTTTTTTTCTTGTGCTAATTATCTTCAAAGACATGTTGTCCTTTAGGCAGCTCAACATGTGGAAAAGCATCTGATGGGTATGTGAGAAATCAAGTTTGTTGATCAAAGATAGGAGTTCATGCCCTGCATTCATGGTGGCAACAGGGCTCTAAACTGCATTTTGGTAATCCTGCTAAGTGGTCTTTTATTGTTGCTGGCCCGTAGGGAGACTATTTGCAAACGAGAACCTTGTGTCTTGCCCTGAGAAGCTATGGGTGCTTGTGTTGAGTCAGTGGAAGCGGCACATCTCCTAAAGGATGCTATAAGAGGAAGGCTTGGAGCAGGATGTGTGTGATGTTTTGGCTCTGAAATTTATTCTCTCAGAAAATAAATGAATAAGCTGTTACATGTGGTGACTAATAGAGAAATAAATTATTTTGGATCTCTTGTGCTTGCAGAAAGAGAAAGCGTGCTTTGAAATGTTGACGTACTTTTGGGCTTGCAGGGGAAAAAACCTTACAGTCCGTAACTCGTGACAGACTTATAATGTATAAAGTTGGGTTTATTTTATGTTTTTCAGAAATAGCACTGCTAGTTACCCAAGGGTGTAGTTTACCTCTGTACAAAACCTGTGTGTGGAGTGTAAGTTAACTGTAAAATTCATACGCTCTAAAATGCAGCGCATGAAACTGGAGAAATACTGCACAAGGCCCTAGAGACAAATATGTACCATACATACACACAACACTTTACCTAGTTAAATTCAAGTTAAACTCAGCCACAAGATGATCAAGGGACAGGCAGTAAAAGACGTGAGCCTGCATCGCTCAGTTCACTTCCTGGGACAATTTGGTGAACTAATAAGGTAAGATTGTTCTCTCTCAGGTGGAAGAAGAAATAGGAGGAGTTTCTTTGAATGTAGAACAGCATAGTGACAGCTGGAAAAGCTCTGTTGGCTCCAGTGCTCCTGGAGAATGCCTTAAGGCAAAATGAAGGCTTGTGTCAATTTGCTGTTTAAACCTGATCCCAACTACTTTATTGGTGAGGTGTATCGGACTTAGGAAATACGAATAAATATATGGATTTAGAGAGTTCTGTCTTTTAAAGATCTATCTCCATCTCTTCAGGGTTACTTCGAATGTATGATTTGCAAATAGCTTGTCAGATTATCAGATTAACTGGAAAATAGTCATAAGTCCTAGGGCCTTTGGAACATGCACTTTGAAGCTGAGAATTTTAAGTGGGATCTTCAAGATTTAGCATGTTATTACAATGTTAATAAACAGCTTAAGAATTGATAGAAAAACTTGTGATACCATCGATAAAATGCAAACCAGTTGAGGAAGCTGGTCTAAAGCGCAAATAAGCATGCATGAAGGAAAATGAAATTGCTCCTGAAAAATGTCTGTAAATATATGAACTTTGAAATTCTTTTATTTTGTTAATATTTCTGGTGATGTTATATTGATGTTTAAAAAAAATTACGTCGAAGTATTTTAGCTTTTGGCTAGAAAGTTTTCTAACGGATGTGACAATCATTATCTTCATGAAATCATAGAGACAGACAAATGCAAATGTACTTTGGTCTTGGTCTCATGAATCTAATTAAAAAAAAGTCCTTTGAGTTACTTAATGAGAGGTTGTTTGTGTGAAGTGTGTCTGTGTTCTTTCCAAAAGATTACCAGTTACCTTTTTTCCCAGGGTATCCATATTTGCAAATAATGGCTCACATGGGAAAAATGTGGCCATCAATGTAGTAGAGTGTTCACAGTGCTTTAAAAAATTGTGCCTGCAATGCATTCATCTGGAATAATATTGAGATTTAAGCTGAAGATGGGAAATATTTTCTGACAGGACTGGCCTCAAGGCATTCTTTTTCCTTCCTAAATGCTGATAAAATTGCTTGAAATGTTCTAAAGTGTATTGAAGGTTGTCTTAAGATGGATATATTGGCTTAGAAAAGGATTATTCCATTCTCCCCATAATGGTATTTTCTTTTTGATAAGATTTTAAGGAAATGTATTTTATCTCTTTTTCAATAGAAAAATATGGAAGTAAACTTGTTGAGAGTATTAGTTACCTTGATACAGAGAAAGGTCAACTGATTTTCAGTGTACTGGTCCTGGATTGTTTTAAATTGTGGAAGTTCAACTCTAACTATGGTTGCTGGTGAATGAGAAATACCAAGTGAAGAGAAATGGGAGTCCCAGTGCAGTTTCTTGTGTGCTTGCCAAGCTGTGGTCTGTATAGCATGGTAAGGAAGACAAAACTTTGTGTTCGTGACCTCTGTACGTGTCCTTGGGATTGGAGTTCCTCTTCCCAGTGCGCTCATGTAGTATTATCACATACCTCATGCCTCCTCCTGACCTGTCTGTAGGGCCCAAGAAGGAATCTTCCTCTTGAAACATAGCTTAAGGTGCTTGGTAGTCTTTTGCTTTGTCTCTTATGTCCTTCCCTCCCTTCTCTTTGCTGTCATTCTTTGATCACCCAAAGTACCAGACTGGCCAAAGGAAGCGATGACATGTTCGGTATATTAGGCTGGTACATCTGTTGGTTAATTCTGTTACTGCTAAACTGCATTTGCTTGGACCAGAAGTGGGTAAACTAGACGTGGACTTGCAAAGGAATTTTTCTCCCTGGTGAGATAAATGGGGAGCTGCTACTTATTTAATTTTTGCTCTCTGTGCTGTGTGGGTTGTGATCCGTTTCTCAGGATTTTCTGAACTATTTGACATAACACGTTCCTTGATATTGTGGAGGCCATTATGATGGCCTGAATTTCCTCTGCTGTTCTCTTAAGTGGCATTGTAGTTCTGGCCTTTGACCTCTTACTGTAGAATTTGGGAAGGCTGTATGCGAGTTGTTTTCAAGCTTTTTTCAATTTCTATGCTTCTGGAAAAGTTCCTGAGAGGGATGATAATGTAAATCTACTGACAACACTTTTTTTTTTTTTTTTTTTTTTTTTTTATTGCCTAGATTGATCTGTGAACCACAGGTTGAAACCAGTGATAGAAGATTTAGGAAATAATCCTTGGTGTTCACAGGACTGATGTGTTCTTCACCCCTTGATTGTATTTTCCTGTGATTACAGAGAATTGGAGTCAGTGACCCAGATGATCCCTTCAGCTTTTTCCCCCAGACAAGGAGCATAAATATAGAATTATAGAATCATTTAGGTTGGAAAAGACCCTTAAGATCATTGAGTCCAACCATAAAATGACAATGTACTCACTTTCATTAACCTCATGCTTATGCTTATTTCCGTTAAAATGGTCTGTTAAATCTTTATTTGAAGTACTGAGGGTTTGTCTTACCATGAGCCAACTACAAAGACTAGAAAAATTGACTGACGTTCTTGAACGACAAGCCACTATCTAAGTGCTGACAAACAGATGAACAACCCCCTTGAATTTGCTAGTCTGGGTTGTTTTCTGTAGGGAAGTACAATGTGAAGGAGGAGAACCCTAGGTCTTTGGAGCTATAGGCCTCAGAGACATAAAATGAACGTGGGAATTTGGGACGTCTGACAACTCTAAGCTCAGATATTGGCCTGTTTGCCAAGCATGACTGTGCCACTGTCATAATGCAGGCTAGAAATCTTTAATAACTATACTTCAGTGCTTGTAAACTAGTGAGTGATTATTTCATCTTCTGTTTATCCCATTCATCAAAGCAGTCTGAGCCGACAAGGCCTGGAAAATTCTCAAGGGTTTTGCTGCTCTTAATACAGCATGCTACAGTCGGACCTCTCTTGTACAACAATGTCGCTGAGTACTTCTAATATCATAGTCTATATTGGCACTAACTCACTGAATCATAGGAGTTACATATTCCTACCCATCTGCCTCATTTGAACTGATTGCAGCAAATTCCTTGGAAGTTCTTCTGTCTGTATACTGCCTGTGAACTTTTGAAGTTGATTATGTTTGTTGCCATTAATAGTACACGGTAGCTATTTGATGATTTTGTAAAAACTCATACCATTTACCTAAAATAAAAAATAGAAAGGGTTATTTCTGTGAGGATTTTGAGGAACTTAAATTTTTTTCAGAAATATGAATAAATCTCTCCAAGAAATCACGGTGATGTTTTACTGCTCTAATTTATTAAAGTTATTAAATGCTTCTGCAACTTTCTTCAATTCATAGAAGCTTAGTATGAGACCCACAACCTGCTTTCTTTCTGTTCATAGACATCTGAAAGCATAACCTTGTAACCATCAATAATGATGTGAACTTTTGTCTGGCTTGGTCCTCAGACACATTACAGCTCAAGTTCTAGACCGCACGTAACACAGTGGCACCTTTTTGATTTTAAATAGTGCAAATCACAGTTATTTTTTACAAGCAGGCTGAGAATTTGTGCATAGAAAAGCTTTCCAAGCCCAAATGGATTTAGAGCTGACCTGTGACCAATACAGTATTAAGTATGTGAACATGAACCAGATCCAGTCCTAGGGATACCTATAGGTGCAAGATGCAAGCTCCTCTACCCTGCCATGTATAGTGGAGCTTGGCGTACACATGAGAATCTGCCTTGGGATGCATTTCTTTTCTTCTTTCCTTCCAAGTTAGCTTGGCACTTCAGCCTCAGTGAACGGGCATCTTGTACAACAAAGCAATTAAATTGTTATAGCGCTTATGCTTATTGCAGTCACTTGAAATCTTTTGCAGGTATTCCTGAAATGTGGTACTTCCACAGACAGATCCTGCACATGGGATGAACTCACATGCATGGGCTTAAAGGCAGGATGGCTCAAGGGACATGCAAGGCAGGCAGCTCTGGGGCAAGTGACTGTAAGTGTAGCATCAGCTTTAGTTCTAGTGATGAATTTGGCTGCTCTGTGAGGGTTGCCAGCATTGCTGCTGCCCCATGAGAAGGGTTGGGAGTTGGGAAAGGCAGCTGTTGCTGGGGCAGGGGAAGAGCACCTCTCCTCATATTTTCCATTGTCTCCCAAGTGACACCAGGAATAACAGGATCTGCTCACCTGAGTGTACCACTGGGACTTCATCCTGTGGTTTGCCCCTTCATATTTATTTCCTATGGCAGAAGCAGCCAGGACTTGGCCAGAAACAACCTCTTATCCTTGTGGCATCAAAATTCAATTCTGCCTACACTGCTGAGATGATGTGAGCTGTCTCCGCTTAACAGTCCGTATGATACACTGCCTGCTTTGCCTGGGTGGAAACTGAGTCCGTATTTCCAAAAGGTAGAGCCAATGGGAAAATAATTTCAAAGACAGAGCTGCACCATGAAGAAAGTTGAAGGAATACTGAGTGCTCTCAAAGTTACATCCTTTTAGCTCAGACACAGGCGATCATCTTACAGGTGATGGCGTGCTCAGATGGCTAGAGAAAGACAACCAGACTGTGTCACTGGAGTGACTGCTTCCAACCAAGTAGTGAGTCGCAGCAGATTTCACTGATCTGTAAAGACTTTAAGTGGTTCATCTCTAAAAGAAAGAATGGCAGTCTGATATATGCCATTCAATATAGGCACAAAAATAAAGAATATACTGGAGGAAGTTATTTGTTGAAAATTATTCAGTTACCTCTAGAAGAAATAGGCAATAAATCTGCTCGGCTGTCTTCATTAAACCCAAAAGCATCTGTTGCAACCCTTGTTATGGTAACTGAAGTAGGTATTAAGTCTGACTGCAAAAGTTATAGAAAACATAGCCTTAAAAATTCATTGGCTGTTTTACTAGTGATTGGCAAATAATTCCCCAAAAGAGGCTTTAAAGGGTCTGATCTGTGGAATTCAGAGTTCTCAAAGTCTTGATTTGGGTTTGAGAGCATCTAGCTCTTTCAAGGAGAGTCTGTTTGCAGATTTACAATCAGTATCAGATGTTTTTCTGAGCTCGTAGCCAACTATTATATAGAAGTGAGCAAGAGCTAGCCAAGTACGGGCGATGGGAGCACGAAAGCAGAAAATTCCTTCCAGTCTCTAGTGCCAGCCATGCAGATGGAGCTTTGTATCCCTTCTTAGGAATATCCTTAAACTGTAACAAAAGAAAGGGTCTACTTGCTCCTTAACACCACACTGCATTTACTAATTTACTGCAGCTTCAGAAAGTGGATTTAGAAAGATACTACAAGCGATACGGCAGAGCTGCAGCTGCTGTTACTGGATAGTACAAAACGTACAGAAGACAAGAGTTCTGAGCCTATAATTTTTTAATACACAAAAATGGCTACATGTAGCACAGAATGTATTCCATAGTGGATTATAGATCCATCATTAGTTTTTAAGCACTTTCAGCAGTAAAATATGAGAATGGTTCTTTGAAAAGGCATGTAGGCATCTTTGCTCCTTTATTATCCTCCTGAGACAATGTAAAACAGAAAGTGCAAACAAAATTAGACTCCCAACTATTTTTTAAAAATTAATTTCATGAGATTTGAAAAAGCAGTTGGAAAAATCCTTTATTTCATCTTTGTTTTATGAAAGATGGATAGAATGCAGTTTTTCATTACAGACTTCTTGTTAAAAAAATATTCCTGCTTCAGAATGTGTAATTTTTGGTGACGGTGATGTTTTCTGTTACCTCTGCCCACTCTCCCAAATAAAATCCAAGGAAACCCTTTCTGTCAGTGCAGATTCTTCTTGTTGTAAGGAATATTTTTGGTCTGAAAACTAAGCAGCTAATCAGGCTTGGGCAGTGGTAGTCCATAGAGAGAACCACTGCCTTTTTTTACCCTCCGTAGTTCGCTTTGTTTCATACCTTGGATATATTTGGGAGAAACCTGTAACTAAAATAATCTTCAGGGAAATGTTTATTCTTTTAGAGTATCTGGATATCTGACAACAAAGTCTCATTGTATTTTAGAAGACTTAAAACCAAATGGAAAATACATGACTTTTACCTTAAATCTTTGGTGGGCTTTGCCTTCCCTATAGACAACGGTTGCTAGGTCCAGGGCTCAACAAGGCCCACCTGGTGCTGTCCCCCCCGCTGCAGCACTGCCTTACGCCTGGCTGGTGTCCCTGCTTCTGTGCAGGCACCCCTCGTGGGAAGGAGGCAGGAGAAGAGCAGTGTGACTGGGTCTGCTGCCTGGGCAGCCGGCCGAGGGGTGCTGAGGCTTGCAGACAGGCAGTCTTCAGAGGTCTCTGGTCTCACTCTTTGGGCAAGCCACAAAAGGTACCTAACAAACTGTCCTTGGGACTTTTTTGTCTGGTGAGGGAGCAGGATATTTTGGGTTGCTCATGACTGATCATCTGGTCTCTTTCTCGAGAATTGTAACTGAAGTCTGTGTATGTGGGAGAATTTTCCTTTTAACTTCAGCAAGGAACGTACAAACTGAAGAAAGGAAAGTCTCAAAAGCTGGAACTTGAACCAATCAATTGGCCTGTATTTCTCCCAGTTCTGTGAAATTTGTATATATGCATATATGTGTGTGTGTATATATATATATAAAAAAGCTGCTCACTATTAGGCAGATTGTGTACATATTGCATATTACACACCCTTCGGTTTTTCTCTGGGAGCCGCCTTCTGCACGCCCAGCTGCGATAAGCAGCACACAGAAAAGGATATTATTTTCTTATGGTAGTCACTGTTCTTAGCACTAGTCTTTATTTTCTACTGTCTCTTATGAGATTTAAACCTGTCGTTTTAATGCAATTTTCTTTTTTTTCAGTAAGAGTTTCCTAAAAGTTATGTCTTGTTTTATGCTTCCTTCATAGGAATTTCTTCATGAAATCCTTGCAGTTAGGACAGGTTGATTGCATCCCCTGCAGGGCGTTGAACAGTAGTTTCT
Organism: Cariama cristata; assembly: GCF_000690535.1. NCBI lineage: Eukaryota > Metazoa > Chordata > Aves > Cariamiformes > Cariamidae > Cariama > Cariama cristata. The sequence continues at coordinate 11,432 of NW_009605787.1, read as the reverse complement.
TGATGGCTCTGGTGTCTCCCGTGCAGGCGTAGCCTCTGCCAGGCTGGTCTTGTGCTCTAGGTGACCCAGCTGTCAGCTCCCAAGGCACAAGGTCCCTGCAGCACTTGCTGACACGTAACCTTGTCTTTGCATTTGCACTGCAACTCTTCAGTCAGGTACTCAAACGACCATCTCAATGTCCTTATTTCTTACAGAATATTGAACCCTGCATTTAATATCTCCTTTCATGAGGAAGGACTCTACACAAACTTTAACACCAGTTGAATCCCATTAAGAATTGCTGTGATACCTAACAATGTATGTCTTGTAACTTCCTGTAAAGTTCCTGACGATTTGGTGCAACAGAAAGGCGGCAAATTTCCATTGAAAGTACTTTTCATCTTGCCATTTGTTCAGCCAAATGCCTCAGAAATAGCTGTGGTGCTTGAGTTTACCTTTGCAAGCTTGAGTTTTTTGATACTGAACATTTTCTATTCAGAAATGACTGATTAGCTAGAGGCTTAGAATAAAATAAGGAGGTGTCAAATATGGTAAGAATATCTAGGGACGCTGCTGTGTACCTGCACTGTGTGTTTGATTAGGCAACACTTTTAAAGCATGGGAAACAGAGAGGCTGTCATTCTTACCTCTAATGGGAGGCCTCAGAGACAGAGCTATTAACTGCTCTAGAGACGGCACTGTGGATTTCCCTTTTGAAATAGTCTTGAGAGATAATGCTCCTTCCCCAGATCCCTGGTGACATGAAGGGCTCAGGAGTGTGTGTCTGACTTACAGCCCCTCAAAGCCTTCTTATCGAGGGAAAATCTTCCCAGGAGTCTCCATAAAGATACTTGAAAAGAACAGGAGATCGCAGCCTGCACAGGACCATAAGATCTCATAAAAAGGAAAAGCTTTGCAGAGTAGAGGATTTTTCTTTTTTTTCATATACCCCCTAATGACTGACACCGGTAAAAAACCCCAAACTATAGCCTATCACACAGCAAAGGAGGAGGACTTGGGTTAGACATAAAGTTTTTAGCTTGATATAAACCTTCTTTGTGTTTTGTATAATAGCTGGGTGTCACTGTGAAGGACTCTAAAAGGGCTTTTATCAAGAGGGATTTAGACGAACACTGAAAGGCAAGGTGATACTAGTACTGACTTGTTTCACATGTAGTCTTTGTCATTTTAGCAATGTCAAAGTTTCTTATAGCCTGAATGTTTCAAAGAGGCGGATAGGTACATGTAAATGCATTGATTGTTCAGGATGGCTATAAGCTTCAGGCTTGTCAAGCAGAGTTTAAAAATCTCAGTCTTTATTTGAAGTAGCAGAAAAAGGCAATCACTTTCCAGTAAAACTGTATTTTCTTAAACAGAAATATTCTAGCTATTCTAGATGATTTTATTGTCTGTCACTATATAGATACTGATATGGTTGCTCTGTAATAATATAATCTTTCTGCTCTACCTACTTGTAAGGAGTATTGTAAGAATTAATTAACAAGTCCTGATAAGAATATTTAGCACACTCTTAAGTATTTTATTCACAGCTATCTTGCCTTCACTACAAGAACGTGAAGTGCCTTTCTTTCTCCATTTGCCTTAGAATAAAAAGTCAGGCAACAGCATTGCAGCATTTGACCTGAGGGATGTCTTTTTGGATGGTGCGGGTGCAGTGACTGGCTGCACCGCTTACATGAGAGAGTCTTTGAAATTGCTGTTTTGATTGCCATTCGATGGGTTTGCACCAAAAGGTTTCTGAGCGTAGCTGCCCCTTCCATACTGGTGTGAGACTTTGAATCTGAAAGAGAAGTTGATAGCATGTCTTGTGAGTGACCAAATGAAATAGAAAGCGGGCAACATCCTGTCCAAGCTGCAAGTACTCGGCTGCATAGTGGTACCTATTTTGAGAACGTTTTCAGCTTTGTCTGAGGTTTTACGCAGGGCAGTCAGTAATACTTAATTAGTTGATTAAAATAGCAGGATTTCAGTGCATGTGGATCACTTAAAGTAACTGTTGATGTGCGGAAAACGGACTGCACAATCTGTACGACTGTACAGTAGGTATGTTTATTCGGCGCCGGGCAGCACGGGGGGTAGTCACACAAAGTTCGTGCGCGCCCCGCGGGGCGAGCGGCTTCAAACTTATACCGGTAAGTGTTACATATACATGAGATTTCCCAACACGCCTATACATATGGATGACCTATCCCCGCTTCGTATTGAAATTAGTTCTCAGAGGTCATTTCCATAGACTCCTCCCGATTGCGCTTGCGCAGTGCCTCCTCGTGGTGGTCGTCGGGGTTCGTGGAGATGAAGGCTGATGGCTCCTCTTCATCACCGCTAGTAATCTCTTGCTTCAGGATAGGTTTTAACAGGTCCTTAAGGCAAGTTTCCGATCTTTATCGGGGCTGTCCTTTGTGAGGAGCTGCAAAACTTCCTGCCTCACTTAATTTACAGAATAGTTAACAAATCATTAAGCCGCACCTTTGAGTTACACCTGCTAATTCAATTCCTAGGACCATACAACATCTTATCTGTTAAGATTCCCTTAACTCCTTCTCTCACTGTCAGCTTTCCTGTTAACTATCCTCGGTCTTACATTTTTTTCCTGGCTTTTCTTCAGTTCCCTGTGATCAGCCACAATGTTTAGAAGGTCTTTCTTCATTGAACAACTCACTAAGTGCTGCGAGAGACTGGCTTTTGCATGGAAGGAATTTATATGATATTGATAAAGGTCTGTTATTTTGTAAATCTTGAGAGTGGCAGTATCCTGTCATTTGATGAAAAGTCCTTGGCCAAAGACCATCAAGCCTTTCAATTCTTTTCTGTCACCTTTCCCAGTCCTTCCTGTTGTCCCTTTGTTTTACATTTGTCCTCAGAGAGCTATGTCAAGGCATGGTTTGGCCCTTGGTATCTGCCTGTAATTTTCTGAAGAAAAATAAATGAAGACTGCACCATTTCTCTTTACCTTTTAGACTGATCTTCATTTGCTACGTATCTTTGATAGCTGACAGAATGCATTTCCAGCTTCCTTGAAGGTTGAGTTTAGCTCCCTTCAGATCTCATTATGTTATGCAACTTTACGGCCCTAGAAGCAAACATATATTTTTCTTCATCATGTTATTCTTTTTTTTCCTTTACAAACATCATCTCTTCTATTTTCTCCCTTCTCTGAACATCTAGATAACACCAGTTTTCCAGAATACTTGCTTTGTATTCTGTAAAAGACTGCACCACAAACAAGTTCCCTTTTTGGATGTATTGATGTCTCTTCGGCCCTACTTGGTCTTACCATCACACACTTCTGTATCATGAAGTGCTTTCTTCAAGTTCATCTATTTCCTTCCCTACCACTTCAGACTTTACTGATTTTTTTCTCATCTGTCCCTTTCTTTTTCCTTGTCTGCCTCTACTTTTGGACCTCCCTCTGCTATTTCTTCTGCCAGTGCAGCCACAGTCATCAAATGTTTGTGATGTAGGATGTCTGTTGCCTTAATACTTTTGGAAAGCTTATGCGAAAAGGAAAAGGAAAAGGAAGCAAACCCACACATTGCTTAGAGGTGAGGGAGACCAAAGTGCAAGGGATCTTTGAGCCAGAAGAAAATCCTTGTGTTCCTCACTCAGGAGAAATCTGAGAACTTCTCCAGAGTGGAAACGGTTCCCGTGCACCTTTCTATTTTGCCCACCTTCCTCTCAGACTGAATGTACATAAATGGGGTTATGCAGCCAGTCAAGGCAGGAGCCATTTAAACTGAGACCATTGAGGTCTCAAAAGCTTCGCATGTGCATCTTTCCTACAGCAGTCATGCTTTCAGATTTTATATATCCTGGAATGCATATTTTCTCCCTCTATCTAGGCTGTATTTCCTATTTACAGTGGAAAAACTGATACATCTTATCCTTTAAGATTATTTTTTTTCCCCTCTGTGTGTCACCACAGCTGGAGCTCTAAAGGATATACTTCAAATGAGCGCTGAATTCTTATATTGTTTGCAGCAGCAAACACTACAGTCACAAAAAGATTTCCATTATAGTCTCTAGCTTGGCTCTTGCCTCCCACGAAGCGCCAAGGATTCCCCTTTCATTTCTACTGTTCATCTTTAAACAGCATATGTTATCTGCAGACACAATGGAGAGCAAGCTCTTTCAGAAATGTATGTAATAATAATCCATTCTGCATGCTATTCAGTGTGAGGTGGTGAGTACTTTGGAATCTGTCCTTCTGTAGGAAAATAGTGGTGTTTCAAATGAACTTTATTTTGGAGAAGTAAGGTAGGGCAGCGCTCTGTTTTCCAAAAGAGTAGAGGAAGTGCTTCATGTTAACCTGGTTTTGCAGATTTTATAAGTAAATATGAAATGCTTAGTTATTCTCCTGGATAGAGATGACTTGGATCTAGTATGTTGAATCAGAAAGAACAATGAGTGTTTGTTTCTATATGGGATGTACAGTGATGAATATTAAACTAGCACAGTGCTGTAGGTTCAAAATCTGTCAGTCTCTGGTTTGCTCGTGAACATGGCTCTTGAATAGGGTAGGGAGATATGTGATTTTGGTCTTCCTAAGATGAGTTCCCCTCTCTTAGCAAGTGTGAGGATTTCACACACTGTAGAAAGTATATTTTGGGCACGGTGATCAGTAAGTGAAAGGGTAATTCTGTGTATGTTGGTGGGGAAGGGAGGAAAGCTTTAGTTTCACTTTTTGTTCCCTCCATTTATCTGTGTACATTTTGTTAAGTAGGACAAGTTTCCTTAGATGGGGAAACAAAATGGGCACAAATGCTCTCTTCTTAACTGTGTATTTGGTAGTTGCCTGTTGATGAACTAACTATGAAATCTGGACGTTCACAGTAGGCTGTGGTTCAACTTATCTAACCCAAAGGCTTCGGTTCTCTGTATGTGTGAGACAAGTTTCCAGCTTTATGTATTCCAGTGTCTTCAGGACAGCTAATTTGGAGCCTTTGTTAGTTATAATGCATGTTAAAAGGAACTGTGCATCTGCAGACTAATGTTCTCAATTTGCTTGAGGCTCTGGAGTCAATGTTTTTTGCCTTTAAATGGGGGTTGTTTGCAAGGCCTGGAAAATAACAAGTCCAGACCCATGCAGTCATTGCCATGTAGCTGCATTATGATATGTGAAATTTATACTGTGGTTTCCAGTTTTCTGAAGATTTGTGTTGTTACTCCAGGGAACAGCTTATTGTATCTGATTAGATAGAAAAGATCTGTGGGAAATTAGAGACATTGGGAGAGACTTTGTTCCCCCCTCATTTGGTTTGATTCTCCCTAGTTTTCTGTCTGAGAGGGAAAAATGTGTCCCGCGTTGCTATTACTATATTTTTTTCTGCTAAACTGTGCCAGTTTGGTGTGACACAGTAAGTATCAGGAGGATTATGATCTATATAATACTCTCCCTGAGCATGCTTCTTTGTATATCCATCTTGTTTGGTTTTGTTTTATAAATTTTTAGTGACTTCTGTTTCCAGTCTGTCTTTGTAGCAAAAAGAATTTATGCTTATGGTTTCTGATGAGGAAGAGATAGAATGGACATAGTGAAAGTTTGTTTTCAAATACTTTTAATAGGCAGTGATCTCCCTCCTTTTCTTTTTTATGATTTAACTGAAAATTAAAATTTTTGAATAGTATTAAAAAAATCTTCATGGCAGTAGTAGTAAGAAGGCTAATCAAATAGGCATCTCCTTTAAGCCATGCCATCCTATTGGATAACTCCTTTGGGTTTCCATCAGATGTTCAAGATTTGAGACTTGGGGACAAGATAGAATGACAACTTCTGACACTGTCTTTTGAAAATATGGGCCTTAAATGACTGTGTATTCACTGGGGTTTTTTGTAGGGTGTATAGAAGATCCAAAGTGCTGAACTTGCCTCTTCAATTTAATTTTCTTCCATTGTTATGATTAGAAATACGGAAATGCATAAAAACTCTATGTAATGTCAGAGTACATGGCTATCAAAAACCAGCTTGTGCCATTCATGTGAACTTTTAATTAGATCCTGGTAGATTTTGTATCTGCCAAAAAGTGGAGTTTGGGGGAAGGAAGCAGAAAATAGACAAATTCAGGGTGAAATGCAAGAAATTTTTCACAGAAAGAAATGGAATTTAAAAGATATTGCAACATTTCTTGCAGTGTCTTCACATAAAATATTTTGACTTTTTGCTTTTGGAAATGGTGTAGCTCAGGCATGAACCCTAACAGTTGTTTATGTAAAATCGTGGTTGGGAAGTTTCTGTACCTTTAGCCAACTTCCTTGTATCTCCAGATATTACCAAACAATCTATCCCAATTTTTGGCTCTAAAATTTCCCTAAATTGAAAGGAAATATTGTTGAAAGAATAAAAATACCAAATATGCCTTGCATTAAACTTTAGGTCTTCAATAAAAAAAAATCTGCTTCAAAGAAGCATCTTTTTTTCCCAGTGTTTTGGTCCTGTAGTGGATTTTTTTTTTTTTTTGGTTAAATGTAGCTCCAGCTATAATTTTAAAAGCTGTAACTGGTAAATAATCAGTCTGACATTCTAATATTCCCTTCAGGGAGGGAATATGTTTTGAGAAATCAAGGCTGCAAATTATCTGTCGTAAAAAATGCATTATTTCTGGCAAAGGTACAAATGGGATGCCTGTGTTCATGCATGCCCACAGTGTCATTAACTATGTTCCTTAATAACTATTAATTAGTTTCACTGAAGCTCTGGTAGTCCAGATTAATTGCAGTGGGAGGGCCAAGGCGAACTAAAACAGTCCGTTGTTTCACTGCTGCTAAGAGTTGACTGCATTTATTGATAGGAGATTGCCTTTGGTTATTCTATAACTATTTGAGTGACATTAGTTTCCTTGGTTCTTTTTACCTGTCATAACCGAAATAACACCTACTAACAGTATCCAAAATTATAACTGGGAAGAAGAGCACTCTCCTCTTCCTTTGCATGCTAGTATGCAGCCAGTATGCAGGTAGCATGGGATTTTCCTTCATCCAAGTATTTTTCCATCCAGTACCTTTTGCTGCAAACTTTGCAAACAAAATGAAGACAGAAAATGTAGTATTGGCTGATGCCCCAATGAACAAAACCCAGGAATTGCAACAGGACAAGTGATAAGAATCTCTTCCTTTCCGCTCTGAAGAGGTTTATCTTCCCATGATTCATAACGGAGCCTCCATTACACATCAATCTGTTTGAGGACAACTGTTTTGGCACAGAATTAAATCATCTTTATCAGTTTCAAGAACTAGAAACTCGTGATTTTTTTTATAGTTCTTCAATAACTGTATCACAGGATAAGTTCTGTTGACCCAACTCAAAGGAGTACACCAGATGGATTAGCTATAATTATTGTTTATATGCAGCTTTGGTTGGGAAATTTCAGTATTTTCTCAAACTTTATCTATTTCCAGTTATTACCTAGCAGGATCTCCATACAGGAATTAGCCGTATTTTAAAGTTATTGCTGAAGAGCAGTTCTTTTTCCCTCATTTCAGAGTATTTATTTCTTTTTATCCATTTTTGAATGGTTATTTCTGGTATCTTTGTTCTCCAAATTTCTTCAAGTGCTGTTAAAACTAGTACAGAAGGCTTACCTGTTGTTGTGCAGTAACTGATGTCTCCAATATAAATGGTGTGAGTGGCTGGAAAAGGATACCCCAGCACCTCAGCAGAAGAGGAAGACTTGCCTGTGACTCCTTACTTGTCTGATGTATTTTCCAAATACCTTTTTTGATTTTATATTGTAGCTGAACTTTGTATAAAATACAGTTTAGGCTCTTTTCACTCCCTATGAACCTCTCACATCCTTTCTCCGAGCAAACATTTCTATGACCATTGGCTCTTCAGCAAACACTCCATTGTTGATACATTGATGTGTTTTAAACAGACATTTATTATTTACTGATTGTTTTATTAAATCTAGTTCTGTTTTTCTCAGATATAGTGGCATTAATTAGTCAAGAATGCAACAGTCGGCTTGTTTCTTGAGAAAAGCAATTTTATTTATTAATTTTGCAATGTTAAAGTGCTTGTACTAGTTTTAATTCTAACTACTACATCACCGTCAATGCATTGGAAATGCATTGTAAAGTTTGATGGTTTATGTTGCTTACACATATTTTTTTTTAATTAATTTTCATTTGGAATGGATAGAGCAGAACTGGTTGATATGATCATCTTGTAATTTATGTGGTAATACTGGAACTGAGTTACAAATATAGGTCTAAAACTGTCAGGTACATTGGTTTAAATAAAGAAAGAAGTTACCATTTAATCTTACACTACTGCAGATAAGAAGGAAACACTGTCTCATTCAGGTTGCTCTCTAATTAGGAAGCAGGTTGGTTGGAGTGAGTTGCAGGCTTCCAGCTGCAGTAAAACACTCTAACACTTAAAACCCAGTGATTTCTAATCCAGGTTTTTATACCACTTAGAATCAATATGCTTGAAGAATTTTTGAGCTGTTATTAAAGAGACTGACAAATGAAACTTGGAGAAATCCAGAGGGAATAGGAACTCCAGAATTACAACAGTCTGTTTTTAATGGCATTTGCTGGTTGCCTTTAGAAATTCTTGCCGTTTTCTGTGGTGGTTTGTTGTCTGCAGATTTTGCGTATTGACTGATCTTTTCAGAGGCAACCTGCTGGGAAGTGGAAGGCTGCCAGTTTTTTAATGTATTGACTGAGATCTTCAGAGGTGGTTCAGGGTGGAAGCGGAGGAGGGAAGAGGATGTGGAGTGTGTTAATAAAATCAAGTGCACTTATATTCCTTCAGATTATGTCCTCCCTATACAGGAAGAATTAAAGGATACCAGCTGTCTGTGACAGATTGATATGTTACTTCATAAAGGCAATGGGCTTATTCATTGTGTTTTGAGATACTGATACTACTGATAGTTGAAGTAAATGTGAAGCCTTCTATATAACTAGCTAGAAAATTATCGACTGTGGTTATCACTAGAAAGCTGACTGTCCTCAGCAGTAGCACAGTAGTATTTGTGATGTTTCTGTATTTAATTTGAAGGATACTGAACTTGTTTTCTACTGTCTGTATAACGATAAAAAGAAATATAATAGTTATCTCTTCATGTTGCATTTCTTCTAGTTATAATAAAAAACAGTGCATCCTTTGTTCTATTGCTAAGCATTGAAAATACTAGTTTTTATTTTCATGAAATAAGGCAGGTAATACTCTATTCTTGTAAATTGGATAAAAATTTTTATTCTCTTCAAATGGATTACTTCTGTAAGCATCAGAGCTCACTTTGTACTGCGAGGCTTAGGTTGCAACCTTCATTTATATGTGACTTGCTCTTTTTAGACTTTATTTAATGATAGACTGATGAAATTTCAACCTAATATGCAATACAACTGAGTGTTGACATTTTGGTTTTATTATAATAATTTTTGTCTTGTTCTTTCTCACTTTGAGTTTTTATTTATTTTTTTCTCTGGTATCTGAAAGAGTGGTGTAGTAATTCTTTTAATATCAGTCTGTACATGTAACAAATGCGGGGCTGGCCTACTCTTGCAGCTGGATTTTGCAAGCCAATAAGGAGTGAATGGTTTTCGTTGGGACTACACCCTCTCTGTCCATCTGTGTGGATGTGAAGCCAACTTAAAATTGATCTGATTTCTGAATAGTCACTCTTTGTGATTTAAAAAATCAGAGTTGAAAACATTTATTTGGTGAAGATAAAGTTATCTATTCAATTCATGTATTCACATTGCTTAATACTTATGTGAAGTTAAATAAACCAAAAAGAAAAGCTCAGGCCTCAATTTTCCAATATTTACAAGGAAGAGATACTGCAGCGTCTTAGCGATAGCAGGTTGTCTCTACATGTAAGATTCAGAACCATTCTACTGCACCTTTTAGTACAAATAGGATAAGACCTATTTTGTTCTCATTAGATTTATAATCCTAGAATCACTTTCAGCACAGATTGCTTAATGGAACAAAATTATGCCTACATTAGATAATATATTAGATCTTTATAATATTGAAGATTTTAGTATGACCAAACTGGAATATATATGACTCAGAGCCTTTTAAATCATCAATTAACTCTTGGCTTCAGTAATATAAAACGGATATTAAAATGTAGTTTAGTGATTATCCTTGAGCTTTTCTCTGCTCTTGTACAGGGTTTTTTTAATAAAGTTGCAGTCCTAATTCTTTGTACAAAAACATCGTACATCTGTTGCTCAGAGTAGAAAGGATTTTGAAGTTCCAGATAGATAAATTTCTTCAGCCTTATGATAGTCTTAAACGTTTTTGGTTGTAAGTTGTGGGTATTATATGGTGTTAATATTTACCATCTTATTTTATGAGGTACTCATTATGATATTGCAATTTCTTTAAATACTGATAGACACTTGGAAACTGGAGAGGTGAGCCCAATCTCAGATGTATTATCCAACTACAAGGATGTTTTAGAGGATGGTTTTCTACGTGCAGATTTGTGGTTCTCAGTTTGTGTCTGTGTCACTATATTTTACTGCTGTAGATCAGCATTAAAAAGGAGAAAGAAGGAAAGGTGAAAATTCTCTTCAACCATGGAAATAGAATAGTGTGGTGGCCTTGTCCGGTTCTCTGTGTTATTCTGTGCAACTATTATGAAGGGAGACACACTATAGTATGCTAATGTGGAAGAGACCTAGTTTTTGCTCCAATGGCACACAATGTCTCTAGGTTGTCTTTTAATCCCAACTGTTCCCTGTCTGTAATTCCGCTGTAGCCACGATTGATGGAGAAAAAGCTACTTGGCATACAGTGGTCTTACTGGGCAGCAAAAATATATGACCTATTGAAAGAACAGCTTGCAGGTGTATTGCTGTAAGAAAACAGAATTGCTTCATGGCAGAAAAAAAGCAGAAATAATAGATGTCAATTTGGGTCATGCTTCAGTGTAGTGCATGAAACTGTGCTACTTTGTCACTTGGAGGCTGAGTCTCAGTGAGAGAACAGATGAAATTCAGTATGTGCTGGCTTTCAACCAAATTAAAAAAATACGATAAAAAATTGTAAATTTAACATTTTATTATACTTAGAGTTGCAGGAAAACTCAGATCTTTGTAGCCTTGCTAGTTCACTGGTATATGTTGTGTAGCTGACATTATCTTGAGGCACACCAATAAAGTCTACAGAGGTCCTAATGAATATTTAACCTGATCCTCAAAGCCATGTGTGACCTAACACTTAAAACTGTTTTGTTCTGTTTGTTTGTTTGTTTTTTTTACTGATTGACTTGATATACTTTTTCTTATTCTAGGAAGTGAGTTTTTTATCTTATCTAGGATATTACTGGGAGATGCAGTATGGATTTTTTGATGATATTCATTAATAACTTGCTATCTACTATTAGATTGCGGAGTCCTGCACTTTGCTCACAATAACCTCATGCACCGCTACAGTCTTGAGGATGAGTGGCTGGTGAGCTGCCCGGCAG
>NW_009605786.1:18966-60578 GCF_000690535.1 Cariama cristata | reverse complement strand
GCACACCGAGGAGGGTGAGACAGTCCAGAGCCAACAGACACCAAATTGCCTGCCTGCGCAGGCAGATCTGCCTTTTGGGCATCTGTTTTCTACCATGTATTGTATACTCTTCATAAAGTGCAACTGAGTGCGAGTTTTATTTACCTATTCTTGCACAGGGTACTTTATTTCTGTTAAACAGAAATAAAACCCCGCTTGGTTGGCAGTTATAATTGTGGGTTATTAGTACAGTGCAAAGGGCACATTCCTGAAGGTTATGGGCAATTCCAGGCAGGTTTCAAGCAGTAGCAAGTGCATACGTACACAGATGGCACATGCAGACTTAAGATCATAAATGTTCATGTGGAGAATGTCAGATGTGCCTGTGGCCAAACCTGTTTTCACCTACTTTTTGAAAGCCCAACCAAATCTTGTTGATAGTTATTTGACTTTCTTACACGAGTGAGGTCAGAAAGACCCATCGATAACGTATTGTCACCATCCAAGAGCCTTGGGCTGGTTTAGGTCAAACACCCTGTAGTAAGGTGCTGTAACTCCGTGCTGTTGGTCTCTCAGTCCCTTGTAAGAAGCAGTGTTGCTGGGGGTGTTAGCAGTGCTGATGCCAGGAGGTCTCTGGACCATGAGCTGTTTTTTCTGCTGGGCAGCCAGCAAGCTTTCACACCCCAGAGGAAAGGGGTCTGCATACAGGGGAGAGCCCTGATGATGACTTTTACTGTACTTACAGCCCATCAGCCCAGTGTTTCTTCCTTCAGAGCCTGTAACTAAGCAGGGCTTAACCTCAGGGGTCCGATTCTCAACAAGAGTTCAGGTTGTTGATTCCCAGGGCGATAACTCCTGTCTGAGATTCACGTATCTGAATCTCCAGAGATGCTGATCCTCCTGTCGAGTACCATTCACTCGGCCTCACCAACCCCTGGCAGAGGTGGCCAGCACCCCTGCACAATTCAGCACTACCCAGGATCTCTTGCATGCAGAATCTCTTCTACTTTCAAGCAATCCAACGGTTGCTGTATTTCTCTAAGAGGCAAAATACCTTGAATTGTTTATGGAAAAGAAAGAGCTTTAGACCCTTTTGTCAAGCTTAGGCATCCTTGCTTTAACAGGTTTGCCCAATCCGTCATTGTTTTAATGGGTTTGCCCCATCTTTGAATTCAGATGTTCCCCAGACTTTAACAATGACTTTTATAAGTGGCTCCCACAGTGGGCCTGGTGCAAACAAGAACTCCACAATACGCATGTAATGTGGGGACACTCGCACATAGTGAAGAGGATGAATTCTTGTTTATTTCTTTCTTCGTGATTTTTTGCATGCATGGGGCTGATTCATTGTATTTTTCCAGACCCAATGGAGGAGTCACAGAAAAATAGAAAAAATTTGAAGAATTACCAGCTGTTAGCTAACCAGAGGATGGTCTCCATTGGTGGGTGATAGGTTTGGTACATCCTGGAAGATGCAGGGAGATGTATGGATGAGAAGACCAAGTTGCTCTGTGGAGCTGGCTCTGAAGAAGCAGCCAGGTACTGGGATTACTACTAATTCACCTTCCTGCACCCTCCTTGGGGACTAGATTCTCTCATTATTATCTGTGTGAAATATTTAAGGCATTGCTGTCCAATAGCCTCTGGAAAGGAAAAGATACTTCTAACTTCTCTACCTCTCTGGAAGAAGCTCTTTTCTACTGCAAGAAAGGGTTTTACTCTTTGGTCATCTGCCAGCCTCCTTGATCGCTGTGGAGAAATTATGTAGAAGAGATCTCCCCCATCCTCCCTGTCTCAGGCTCTTCTTTTTCAGTCTTCTTCATCTTTTAATTAGTAATCTTTAACTAATACTCTGTTAATAAAAATGAAGCATCTTACTAAAGATTCGGCTTCCCAGAACATTCCCAAGCAGTGACAATATAAAATCAATTTATTCCTCTCTCGTCTGCATAATTCTGAAATGGAGCAATGTTAGTAACTGCCCTCACTCATTTCAGTTTTCTCATGGTTGCTGAAGCCGATGGCAGCAGTGAGACTTTGGCAGACCTACCTGCAGACTCTGGAAGAGGACACACTTGCACCATTGTTTGGTATTTCTTTTACACATACAAGAACCGGCAACATTTTGCTCCTAAGGAAGCTCTAATACTGCAGAAATTCTTAAGCATGTCTCAACACCCACCAAAGAGAAGTTGGCTTTCACTGCTGGAGCATTTTTCAAGCCCTTTCTCCCTGTTTAAGCTCTGAGTTTCTTTTGTTTGAGTAAAAGTGGTGCTTCTAAGGAATGTAATCTGAACTGATAACATGCTTCCTAACAAAACACACATTAAGGTGCAAGATTTTTCTCATAAAAAATAAGAGATAGCTGCTTCCAGTGTGTAATGCATTTGAATTTGCAGGAGGAGAGAGTATGAGAGAGCTTAGCAGTGAAGTGCTCCTGAGTTTAGACAGAAGTGTTTGAAATTAAATTTGTGCTAATGAGCTAGGTAATCACAGGACCCAGTAAACAACACTTCTGCCATCTTTCCATGGTTCCTCCCACACAGTGTTGTGGGTAGACTGACCTGGATAGCTGATTCACCCAAGACATCTTTCTAAACTATTTGCCATGCTGAAGTCAAGAACATCTGTTGTTTCCCCGCACCAGCATCCAGCAGAGGAAATGATTAGATAAATATTCCCCTTATTTGAACAGGAATAAAGACATTGTAGGAGAACACTGGGAAAAGGGATCAATGCTGCCTGCGCTGAGAATAAATACCAGGCTTCCACATTGTTTCCATAAATGCCTCCAGCTCTGCTTCAACATTAATGGACCAGCAGGAGCCCATTACTCTATGATAACAGTCCCTTGCTCTCTTAATGAGAGCAATATGGCAACCACTGTCAGATTTTCGACAAAGGCGCTGCATAATGATGCTCTGATGGTATAGCTGAAGGCCAGTTTGGTGGCTCTGTTGCTTTCAGGGAAGCTTTGCCACGGACAGCAGCACAACTGGGACCCTGTCCAGCAAGGGGCACGCAGATGACTGGTGGCACAAAATGTTAACTGCTCTGGGAAACACCTCACCATGGATGCCTCACGCCAGCAGAACTGTTTAGCTGTAATCATTGCTGAACAGGAGATGCACTGCCCACTTCGCAGGCTGCCACGAAGCACATTGTGTTTGCAGGGCACTGAGATGTGGGGATGAGGAGTGCCATAGGAAATCAGTAATGAGGAAACATGAGGAAATTAATAATGCTGCATTCTGAGCAGGGATTGAATAGCATGCAGTAATTAAGGCCTGGGGCCACACTCTGTACAATGAGGAAGAAACAAAATAAGGAATAACTTGCTCATTACACTCCAGATTCAACCAGTCTAAATTCCACCTAAGTCTTTGTGCCAAGTGCTTCCTACTGGCAGGCTCTGGGCCTTCGGAGATGCTGAGCCAATGGGAAGCCCTAGGTGGAATTTAGGTTAGGGCTAAATCTGTCTGCCACTGAGCAACATCTACCTTGAGCAATCGGTGAGACAGAGCGGCTCTGGAAAGGAGCTTGTGACCTTGTAATGCAAGAAAGGGGCCAAGAGACGGAGGCATGGGCAACTTTTAATTCTGGCACATCCAGTTTGTTAGCACACAATGTTATGTGTCTGATTTTGCAACATTAATGTTTTCACAACCTTTTTTTTTTTTTTTTTTTTTTAAATGGGAGGCATAATACCATCCATTTGTGGAGAAATGATACAGCTAAACTTAAAAAAGAAGTATTTGTTTCTGAACTTGACGTGTGGAAACAAACTCTACAACTTGCGGAGAGTTATAAAGCAGGTATGTTTATTTTGGCACTGGGTGCGAGGGGGATCGCTCCTCCAAACTTGTACACTGAGTAAAATGAAGATGCATATTATATACCATGAGACACTTGCATATTCATAGTACACTACATATTCATCATTATACACACTTAGGATTGGTTATAAGTTTCTCACTTCTAATGTAAATTAGTACATATCATCAGTAAGCACTAATGAAGCCTCTGTATTAACTACGCATGCTCCCCAAGCAAGGTTTTGCCCTCTTTCGGGAGCCCCATTTGCGTTGGAGGTCGCGATCTCCCACTACCACAATTACCTCTGTCCTACTCTCAGCTACTTTATTGTTGATGTCTGTGGGCCGTAATGCGTTATCAGCTTGGCTCCCTTCATGTCTAGAACTCCCTCTCTTGAAGGCTTCTCTCCACATTCTTGCCTACTGACTTAGACAACAGTGTCTCTTCTTCTGTCATTCGTTCTTTTTCTTGATACTTCCTAACCTTGAGATGCTAGGCTAAAGAATGTGCCTGCTTTTCTGTTAATTTAGCTGAATTATTTAACCCTTTGGTATCAAACTCCTTTAAAGTTTCCTTGAGTAAGTTATTTTTCTGGTGTGGTTATGGTACTTAGGAGAGCCAATGCAGCCAAGGCTATGAATAAATGCATAAGTAATTAAGATATAGTAGGGTATTTACACCAGTTAATAATTTTGGATGCTGGTATCCCATGAGCAAAGACACATTCATTGTCAGCTGATTCTATGATTTTATCCTCAGAAGTCTGATTGCCAAAGAGTGTTTCTATTGATAAAATCTTCTACATTGCTTTACAATCCATTGTCTTACACAATAGGCGGTAATGACTCAGTAGAGGGCACCTAGCCTACTAGCTGAATTAGGAGTGTAGATCTGTTTCTGGAGGGAGAGAGAGATAAAAAGTGAGGCTAGAAACCTATTTAAAGCACTACATCACCTCTGTATTCAGAGACCATAGGGTGAGCTTAAGGAGGCTGCTGGGCTAAGTCTGGGGACTAAAAGAGTTTGCATCGTCGTTTCCAAAAAGGGAACTGGCCTATGCCACAGGACATATCACAATACTGGCAGCTCTGGTCTTCAGTGCCCGAAGTAATTTTAAAAGGTAAGCTAGACTTTGCTGTGACTAAAAGCTTCTCAACCAGACAGTGACACCTCCTCTATGCCCAAATCCATGTGTGTGTAGCTGTGGCTCCATGTTTCATCACCTACAAAGGGGCTGGTCCTGCTCTGTATGTTTTTGTAACTTTGTCCATCACAAAAGACATTCATGTAAATCCCATGGCTCCTCCCTTGAATGCTTGCATTTTTGTCACAGAGATATAGTGAGATCCTAAAACTCCCACTTTGCTTTGCTCATGACCAAAGGAAATATTACGAGGTGATTGGACTAAAGGAACGGAAGACGTCTCCTAATATAATGGAGTCTTAATTCACTTGGTGAGGTCCCAACAAAACCTATCATCTGGAAGTGAGATCTATCCAAATTCAAATCAGATTTCTTTTTTGGAAGGTGGGTAATCAGCTGTTGGACCTTCCGTGTTGTCTAGGCAGCTCTCCATCACTGTAAGCCTGAGTAGAGATGATGTGCCTAAGTGGGAAGCGGTGAGTAGGAGGCTTGTTGTGCAGCTCTGGACCTGTCGGAGGCAGGAGGTCAGACCTGGCAGGTGGCAGAGGTCCTCTGAAAGGTTTTGAAAGCCTGCAGTTCCTGTCCGCCGTCTTTTAAACGGGCATGAGGTGCTGGTAGGTAGAGATCTCTTAGAAGTTAGTGTATGCAGTGAATTTGATATTAGAGAAGAGATTCACTTAATCCCAGAGCCCCTTCTTTGAGGCCTTCCTCTGTAGGTTCCACGCAATATTTGTGGTTTTTCTGGGAGCCTTCTCTCCAGGCTGCTTCCTTGTGTCTCTGAGGCTCCTATGCACTGCCTCTCCTTTGCAGATATTACTTAGTTTTCACTCTCCCAGCTTGTCCCAGGTCCACATTTTCTTTACTTCCACACTTGCCCCCCTAATTTTCTCCAGTTTCCTCTTCTTTTGATAACTAAACATATCTGTTTGAAGAGAGCATTTCCCCTCCTGTATCTCAAAGCTGTCACTTTGGGTGAGAGGAGCCTCCTCGACTGCCTCGCGAAGCCATGGGTCAGGCAGAGCCCTGATACCCTAACAAGTACCCTGCCAAGTAATGCCGACTGAGTTAACTCACGTTTCCTTCCCTTTGGAAAAGACTGGCTTGAGTCTCAGCAATCAGATTGCCATGCACAGGAAATGAGTGGTAACATCTCCATCTGTACCCATCTTTTTGGAAGCCAGGAGAAGTTTTACAGAATGACTACCAAGACAGACCCAATGTGTTTCAGGCATCCAGAAGGGTGCATATGATGTTTCTTAAGAGCAGCCTGGAGCACCATTACATGATCAGCTGTCTTCCTGGTTATGGTGGAAGCAAAAAGACGGCAGAAAAAAGAAGGTGCATCAGGGCACATGAGCTCCCTCCCCATCCCAGTTCTTGGGTCTGTCTGCTTTACAGTGACTCAAAAACTGTGGATTGCTAGAATTTCCTTTAGCCTAATAAACAACATGACAAGGAGGTGTCTCCAGTCAGTCATTCTGAACTTTTCTTGACTCAGTTTCCCTCTGTTGCTCTGTTATATCCTTTACATTGATCCAGCCCACTCCTGGGTTTTGGTGTTCACAACCCTCTGGCCGCTGCAGGTCTTTGTCACAGAAGTTTTGTTACTGCTAGTTATTGTGCCTGCTCTGCGTGTGCTCATCACTGCGGCCTTCAACACAGCGGCTGTCAAAGGGACATAGATACACAACCTTTCCAGGGTGGTGGAGCACCAGACTGCCATCAAAGTCAGTAACTCATTTCTCTTCTAAGCACTAGTGTTTCACACAAGGTCTTCTCAGCCATCTGCGACTCCCTTCTGCACGGTCCATGTGAATATGGAAGATATGTATCTTTTGTGTCCCACAGTGTTATGCGGACACACTGAAAACATAACCACGAAGAACAAATGTTTAGTTTTCTGGCCAGAGACTTAGCAGTGGTCAAGGCCCCAGTGCGTTGGAAGCCCCTGAAGCAGGCAGCTTCAGTAGGTCAAAATGTCACACAGAAAATGTAAGTATTATGAATGAAATGTTTAACTATTCATATTTAATTTAAGTCAAGCGCTGGGTTAGTGATGTAGTTTGGGAATGGAGGATGATTTTAGTGCTGCTATGTAGGTTAAAATGTAGCTTCTATCGGTCCAGTGCTAATTAGTACTTGCTTATTTTGTTAGCTTATGCCAAACTTGTGTTAACTTTGCTAGTACTAAAAGCTTTTATTCAGCCATCAGGAGCAGCCTCGGTACTGCTAGAGGGTTTCTTCATCAGAGAATCCTTTGTCTCAGACCTTTGGTGCACAAGAGAGAGTGGCACATGGGGGAAAACTGTGTGGTTTCTGCAGCCCTGCATGGTCCTTCCCATCAGCTGCGCAGGGATGACCAGTGCCCGTGTGCATTTACTGCTGTCGTGAGTTACAAAATGTCTGCTGATCTGCTGCAATCTGCATTATTAGTGTGACCTGGTCTTGAACTAAGTCTGCGTGAGGGTGTTTTCTTTTTGCCTTTCATGGTTCGGGCAGCCTAAAGACCACATGCACCATGTTACCATGACAGGTAGTCATTTACCAGCCTCTAGTGAGCTTGTTACTTTAGACCCCATGTGTAGACCTTAATTGTCCCAGGACGTGTTGTGCTAGGTGTAGTATTGTGAGTGAAAGAAGCAAGTTTTTATTGTTGTAGGAAGGTGATTGCATGGCACTGCCTGGAGCAATTTTAAATGTGAGTAGACACAAGAGTGAAAAAGACAATGGAGAACATATTACCTATGATGTGAATAAGTACTTTTTACTGGCATTCTGGAGAAAAGGAAAACTTTCCAGCATATCATGCAGCCGTCAAGTCACAGTGTTGAACCTATGAGTCACAGTCATCTCCATGTCAATAGACGATGGAGTAAGCACAGACCTGTGACTTCACTCCAGGAGTGAGCCATTTGTGGGGGGGAGCAAGCTTACTCAGATGCCAGTTTCCAACAGTGGCAGGGAAAGGCTAAAAAATGGGCTGTGAAGAAGGTCCAGCTTCTTTCTTCACCCACACAAAGCCTGTCTTGGAAGGTCTTATCAATGTCCTATCTCGAAGCCTCACTCTCAGTTTTTTCTTGGAGCTGTGTAGGGAATTCACAGGAACTGGGTTAAGCAAAAGACATGACATGGGAATGGGATGGTGCTATGCCTGGTGGATCTTTGGCTGAGATAACATGGAATCAGTGAAGCTGCACCAATTTGTAAGAGAAGATGGTCAGGGTGGTTGACACTGACTTCAATGACAGTGCTATTTTTTTGCTGAAAAGAGGGCAGTGAAAAACTGGAGATGAGCAGCTGCTCTTCCTCTCCTGCATCCCGCATGAATCCTGCAGGTTCTGCCAGCCTTACCCCGGTTCTGTGATAGACCTCCCTGCTCTCTCTGTTGATTGGCAGTGTATGAAAACCCATGCCAAAGTGAAGCTTGTAATACTTTGTTTCCTTATCTTCCTTTTCAATGGGTTAACCAGTGCAAGAGTGAGTGTGAAGTGGTTAGGTGCATGGAACTCCACAGAAACAAACACATTCCTTTGGTTGATGCTCCCCTATAACAATTTCCTGGTGTTTCTTGGGGACTGAGTAATGCCTGTAAAATAAATGACATTATAAGTGTTAAGATTCAAGGAAATCTGAGTGGATCTTACAGTACAATTTCTGGATCTGGACTAGTAGGTGGTGTTAGTCTGGTTCATGTCTGTGAGCTTCCTGACAGCTGAGTCTTCCGGCAACAGAAAACTGTAGAGCTGAAGCTGAACGGTAATGAGGTCTGGAGGAACAGAAGTCTGAGCTGGGCTCTGTCCCTGCTTCACAGGGTGACTTCCTACGAAGTGCTTGTGCCTAGCGATTCTGCCCTCTGAAAAGGGGACATTGATACTCAGGTACCCCCCCCAGCTCTACTAGGGGCTGCTGCTTTGCGATGCGATCTGTGGGTATCAGTTGTGTACCCCGAGTAGGACAACATTTTCTGCTGACTCTGGGTTGGAAACAGGCTGGAGCTGCAAGTCCTGAGCAGAATCAAAAGCCACAGGATGTGTCAGTCCTGGGTTGCCTTCCCTTGCCTTCCCTCCCCTTCCTTTCCCTCGAAGGCTAACTTTGAAAGCTGGAATTCGGTTTTCTGTTTCCTCAAAGTGGAAGCATGTTTTAAGCAGTGCCCTTTTTTGTTAGTTTGCTACTGTATCTAATTATAAGCCTTGGAAATAAGGCATCCTGCTAAATTAAATGCCTTGGCAGTGCCCTTCTGAAATTGCTATAGCTGAGTTGGAATTTCTAGCCCATTACAGTGCACTTGGCCAAACAGATGGTCTCTGCTTTGCTTCCCCAAGCTTTCTGTTTTACAATATTTTTTTCCTGGTTCTCTTAACAGAAGGCACCCAAAAGCTTCTTTATGGATATTTGCTGTCTTAGAGAAAGTGATCAACTCCCTTCCCTATGTCTTTATGTGCTGCAGTACCTGGAGATGTTGCAGCTATGCTCCAGTTACATCTGAAGTATTTCTCATTCCTTTTCCACTGAGATATTATTTTAACTCAGATATTAACAATTTGGGGTAGCTGGCTTAGAGTAAGACCACACAATTTTTGTTTGCTTTTTTACACTAAATTGACTTTCTCAATTCATTCACAGGATAGGTGTTTGCAAGATGAAGGGCCTTTACTTGATGAAAAGGTTACATCATACAAGTCTGATAATTTTTCAAGAACAGATAGTTCAGCCCTAGTTAAATATACTCCCCTGGCAAAGCCTATGTAGCCTTTATTGAAAACTGATCGACATGCCAAGTTTCAGTTGTTAAATATGAGTTTGGATTGTTCGAGGATAAAAGAAAGTAATACTTTTTCTTGGCATGCAAGTATATCAGAAACATCCATGCTAAAAGTAATCAGACATGAAACAAAGAGGAAAAAAATGAGCCTGCAGAAAAAAATAGACTTCCCTCACTTGGAGAAGAAACACAGCAAGTTCCGGCATCAAAGAATTAGTAGTTCCAAGTTTATTAAAGATTAAAAATAGTAGAAATGCTAATTCCAGGTGAAAGGTTGTGTGTTATTTTTAACTCTGCCTTAAATAGACTGGTGAAGGATATGGTTGGTTAGGCCAGAGCCTTATTAAAATCAAAGTATTTACTGCATAGCTGGAGTGGTCTTTCTCCCTGTGTCAAAGATCCCCTTCTCTGTTCGCACATTTGTGGTTCCATGTTGTGGTGTTAGCAAAAGAAGTAAGAGCAACATGAGCTTTTTTCCCCTTCAATAGCCAGAGAGCTGCCTGAGCCTGGGGAGCTCTGAAATCAGCCTGTGGACACTTGCCCTTTGCTTCGTGTCTCAGTTTGTCCTCAGGGCTTTGGACTGCCCTAGCAGACAGCAACCTGTGAGCGTACATCAGCCGCCTCTGCAGGAGGATGGGCAGCCCAGCAGGACCATGATCATCCCCAGACCCACCACAGCAGTAAGAAAAGCAGCTCGCACAATTTGCTTCTCTGGCATTTAAGCTGAACTTCTCACTTCCTCGTGTTTACTTGCTGTGCCTTTGTTTTCCAGTCTGGAAATGCTGTTTTCAATTTTTTTTGTGCCTATTTGTGCATTTAGCTGTGTAGGGATCAAATACAAAATGTAGCTCCAAGTGCAGTTTTGCACCCTGAAAGTCCATGGTAGGCCACAGCAGACACAAAGCAAGACTGTAGAAAATCTCCTTTGATCCAGTTTCTTCATCATTTTTGGTGATTTATTTACCTCGCATAAAATGGGACTGCTACAGTGAGCTATGAAGCCTTTTACCTTGTGTGAGAGGGAGGGTTTGCTTACTCTTCATGTTTAGCTTGGTTGTGGCTGGGTATTTTGTATTAGCCTGAGCTCCTCAGGTAGACGCACAAATCAGTCAGGAGCCCATGGTTTTGGCAGTGCCACCCGCCCAGGTTTCACCCAGATGTTGCCTCCATTGGAAGACAAATGCCTGGGGCTGGTTTTGCCTCCTCGTCGACATCTGCGTTTGGCATTGCTGCCCATGTGCGGGCAAAAGTGCTGTTAAGACTGACCTCACCACCATGGGTGATGTGTGTCCCTTGACCCAGGGCAGACCTTCATCGGGACAGAGGGCACCTTGTTATCTAGCTCTTATTTTGGGTTCTACACCTAGCTTTCCTTCTTGTGGTAAATACAGGCGCAAGGACTGAGGTGTGAGCCCGGTCTTGCCCTGCCACGCTGTCAGGGGGCAGCTGGGGTTGTGCCAGGGGGGCTAGCAAGCTGTTTAAACATAGGCATCATGTCACCGCTAGATGCAAAGTCAATCTGTACGACTTCACCATTGTGGCCACTTGCGTCCTGCAGATCTGGAGAAGCTGGCTGAGATTTTCTTCAGAAGACAAAACCACGACCCGGTGTCTTTAAAGGAGTAGGAGTGAGATGCTGAGGTGGGAAATGAGTTGTTTTCTTCACTTGGCTGTAAACTTTTTCAAATGCCAGCCAGACTTGGTTTTCTAATGTCACCAGATTTCTCCTGCTAGACATGAGTATTCTGCTGTTTGGCACAGCAATGTTCCTGTCTGGTATCTAGTGAACCATCATTAAAAAAACAAAGAGTAATAGTTTGGTGAAAGTGCAGAGTCGATAGTGCTGAGTAATGTGTTTGCATACTGGCATATGCGCTATGAAAGTAAGTAAGATTATGTCAAACTCATCTGGAAGAGAGTTAATTTAACATCCTGGCTAAAATTATGCAACCAGAGGGAGGCGGGGGTGCAGGGGAGTGGATGTAATAGGCTGGCTGATGAAGCCTGGGGGACAAAATGTCCTAGTGGAAATTCTATGTAGCACAAAAGAATGTAACATAAGAACCTAGCAGGACAGCACTGATTCAAGCCTGCTTATATACACACACAACTGTTTTTCTGTTAGTTTTAGGAACCCACAGGACAACAAAAGAAAAAAAAAATAATCTGCAAGACAGATTAGCCGTCTCATTGATACTGAGGTCGAAGTTGCTCCTTGGTCCTGATTCAGAAAAGCCCCTGCAGGACATGTTAGGGCGTGAGCATGTTTCACTGCATTTCATGGAGAAGGGC
The DNA here is from genome assembly GCF_000690535.1 of Cariama cristata. Lineage (NCBI taxonomy): Eukaryota > Metazoa > Chordata > Aves > Cariamiformes > Cariamidae > Cariama > Cariama cristata. Next base: position 48,585 of record NW_009605786.1, on the reverse strand, counting down.
CAGTCTGTATTTTAAACTGCAGGACTGAACAAATGCTGAGGTCCTGTTTTAAAAAACTGACAGCATTGAGAGAGATGATTCCCCCCCCCAACATGTCATGGGTTGAAAAGTTGCAGGACTTAAAAGATGTTTGGATTTGGACTCAACCTTCACATTTGAGCTTTGATTTTTAACAATTAGTTTTAAGCACTTGTTTTGAACAACTCCAGATTTTTAGGCAGCTTTGCTCTGGACTCTCCACAGAAACTTTGTGCAGTCCACGTTTCTCTCTCATTATTTTAGGCTTGGAGCTAACTCTGCTATAGAGAAACAAATGTGTTTCTTGCAATAAGCAAAGTCTGAAATGAAGATCAAACCCTTACCTCTAAAGGTCTTTGCATTCAGCATTGCAGATCATAGCAGACAAAACTCCTCTTCTGTACTGATAGTCACATGTCTCTAAATTCAATCTGACCCTCAACACTAACTCTAAGGAGTAAGTTATTAAAGCCTGGAGTTTGAGAACAATTTCTCTTCCAAGAAAATTTAAGCATAAGCTTCTCAGATATATCAAAATTTGTGGACAGCTAGAGCAATGATACTATATCACAATGTGGTGAGGGAAGCATTTTTGTGCTGTTTGATTCATGTGCTGGATCAAGCTGCATGGACTTCAGGAAGCAACGTCTTCAAGCATAAATTACAATGCCAGGATGTGAAGTTTTAGAACACAGTTAATGTTTACACTAAGGCTATCTTGGGCCTCACAGTGAGTGTTGATGTCAAATCTACCTCCAAGAGCAACAGGCACAAGAAACTTGATGCAAAGTTTACCAATGTCACCCAATGCTTCTGCATGGTTAATTTGAGAATGTCTTTTGCATGTAATTGGCATAGGGCTCAGAAGCTTCCTGGACTAAATCTTCACCCAGAAGCTCTGCAAAGACTCTGAGCCTGCTTCTCAAGCTGCAGTGCAAGCAGTTGTTCCTGTGGCTATGTAACCATATCTCTGCTGGATCTGGCTGCGGGATAAAAACGGAGTTGGCCTATACTTCAGGGGCAGGGATTTACACCTTCCTGCTCAGGACTAGGCAGATTTTGGGGGCTTGCAGTGAACAGGGGAGAGAGATGCTTCCAGACAGTGGTGTAGAGTAAGGACTTAATCCTTTTCACTGACTCCTCAGGGGGACCAGAGTGCAAGCGTCAGCATCTAAGGTCAGGCAGTGGGAGAATTAAGTTAGAGGTTGTGGAATCCGTGCAAAACTGGAGGAGCGTCAGGAGGAACAAAGGCACTTAATTATCAGGAAATTTAGCTGCAGCAAAGCTGAACAGAAAGGTAGCTGAAAGCACTTGTTCTCAGCACCCAACTTTAAAGGGATGTGCCAAAGAAAGAGGCAGTAACTCCTGTGAGGAATGGTACTAGGGTGGCACATCTGTTGTGTTGTGAAATCCGATTGTGACCAAGTTACCTCTTCCTGGGAGCAGGTTTTACATTATTGGTATGAGTGGTGTGCTGTCAGCCTTGGGGCCCCAGTAACACTCTCCTGATGTTCAGTCATCTGGCACGTGAAGCTTGAAGAAAAGATAGAAAAAGAGTTGGAGGAAAACTAGAGAAAATATATTTGTCCAGGGTCATTTCACCAAACCTAAAACACAAGTCTGTTGAATCTGGAACAGGAATGAAACAGCAGCTGACTGGAGAGCTGGAGTCAATGCTAGCAAGCAGGGAATATACACCTCAGCAGATGGGCACAATAAAGAAAATAACTTAAAGCGGTGCCTCCTTGAGGAAGGTTCCCACTTAAAAAATTGGCCAGTTTGGACTGGACCAGCACCTGGGATTCAAAGACCTATGAGACTTCAGCCTAAAGACTGCACATGTGGGAATGCCTCTTATTAACCTTCTACTTCAGCTGTTGGTGTCCAGATCCTCCTGCTTGTTTGGAGGCCCAGCAGTGGTCCCCTGTGAAATCTCAGAACCCACCCCTGGTGGCGTGGCCTTCAGCCTTCTCTGCCCATCTTCTGTCCCATTGTCCTCTGACCTGACATTCTCTCACAGAGCAGCCCAGACATGATGAGAAACAGACTAGCATTGAATGAAGAACCTGCCTAGAAAATGACAAGAATAAGAAATATATTCTGCTTGCGTATAACATTTTTTTCTTGGGATTTCTTTGCAAATTCTTGCTAGTTTCTGAGAATGTCTTGGGTAGAGGCTAAAGCTGTTCTTTGATAAACTTTGTGAACATTTTGATTACATCAGAACTAAAAGTCTCCAGCTAGATGTTAACTGTGAAAGAAAATAGTCTCCAAGAGACAGGAGTCCTTTAGCAAACATTAGATACTTCTGAGTATTTCAATAGCTATGAGTGTGTTTGAATTTGCTGACATAAATTTCATCAGTTTGCATTTGAGGATGCTGAGGTGCCCTGCTACTGTGCCCTGTTCTGTGCCTGCATCCACACAGCTCATTGTTGAATGTAATGCAGATGGTGATGTCAGTATCACAGATGCCAGGTCATGTTAGCCTGCGACCAGACTTCCCTTGTAATATGTCCCTGCCACCTGCCCTGCCATCACTCAGTACCTGTGCAAGCTACCTGTGCATTGGGCAGGCAGGCATTTATCTTCCTGAAATCCCTCTGGGGTGAAAAAATCACTTCCCTCAGTACTCATTCCTTACAGGGGAGAAATGAGGGAACAGAACCTTTTAGATGCTTAAGCATCTAAATCACAATTGCTTTAGGGGTAATGAGACATCTGAGTCGCTCATTAACTGTGGTCAATGAATTTGTTCAGCTTCTGGAAGAAGCAGGAACTAAACTCAAATCTCCTCAGTCTTTTTTAATTTCCTGAAACAAGAACCAGCCTATCTGCCTTTTTTTTTTTTCTTTTTTTTTTTTTTTTTTTTTCCTCCTGACACAGCACCATATACACTTCCCTCAGCTGTTTTCTTTTCCTAAGCCAACACCCTTCTTTGGCTGCATCTGACTGTTTCCTAATTGTTTCTCTTTCTCTTTCACCTTTTATTCTTTTTTTGTTTTGTTTTGCTTTCTCCTCCTATTTTCTCTTTTGCCTGTTACTTTTTTTTGCTCCACTTTCATGTTGGTCCAGCCAACTTGATCTCCAGAGGGAAAGCCATGAAATAAGCAGTGTGGTTGCACTGACAGGTCTGTGCAGGGCCTCTTTGTCTTTTGTGAACCAGATTTTCAAATCCAGCTGTAGCAGCGTTCAGTGCATTGGGCAATGTTGTTGCCTTTACGTGTTATTGTGGTCAGCAAATCACAGGTCACTTAAGTAAACTCTTAGGACTCTGTTAGAAAGACCCTTAAGGACATACTTATTGTCAGGCACTCGCTTAAGTCATGTTGATTTCGTATGGCTATGCCTTTTGGTTGAGAAGGGTGCTTTTCTCACACAGGAAGAAGGATCCTTAAGCTTTACACTTGCAACTACTATGCCCGGCAGATTTGTAGAGACAGACAAAGGTTTAAAGGCTGGAAGAGACTGTTCTGATAATCTTGAGAGACATCTGGAATGCCAGAGGTCAAAGAACTCTATTTCTTCTTTAGCAGCCTTTTAACAGCTAGTGGAGACACAGTTAACTTTATTGTTGCTACTATCTTATCACCACTACATAAAATGGTCCCAGTCTGGTGCATGTCTGTAACTATCTACCTGGCACATGAATAATATTTTCGCAATGGCAAACTTGTTGTCATCATGGTATTCAGTTACAGGCGTCATTTTGGTTATTAATTGTGCTGTTGTCTTTACTGCAGCACTGTGCATCTGCTGATATTAGAGGACTACAGATGACCAAGTCTTCTGCTGTATACGATCATCCTCCTCCTGTTGCAACAGCAGAAACAGAGGCACAGGGCAGTGAAATGAGCATCTGGATCAAGGAAGGGGAGAGGCACTGCTTTCACAGCTAGACCAGTACTGTAAAGTCAGACACAGAGTGCCTTGGTTTTATTGCGCCCTGGAAGAAAGCTTAGTGGATTCTTTTGCCGTGGTTTACATGGGCTTAATTTCTGTGTTGCTCTGCTGTATCTAGTATTTCCTATAATACTTAGAGGTAGAGTACTAGAGCTGCTGCTAAAGCTGTTTGAAGACCTGGCCTTAGTTCTAGCAATAGCTGCTTGAAGTCTGCATTTCTAATTCTGAATAGAAGGTTGGCTGGGATTTTCAAAGGAGTCTCCAAGGTGACAGAGCCTACTTCCCAATATTCTGTTTCTTTTGACTGTGTTTTATCTAAATTCTCCTTCAGTATTTAAACTCTCTGTTTTCCACAAACTGAGATTTCAAATCGGAAGTCTTGCTTGCTGTGCTTCAGTCTTGACCAGTAAAGCATAATAATCAAGCTTCTGTGCTGCAAACGCTCGTTCACTCTGGGTCTGCTTCCAAATTTTCCTCCTAAAGCAAATGAAAAAATCACCTGCAGTCTTCATGGAAAGTACTTTGATGAGCTTTGGAGCAAGCCAAGGGGATAGTCATCTTGCAAGTACCAGCCTTATCCCCACTGCCAGCGTTGTACCCTCTCATTCCTGATGCCCTCCAAGCACAGAGGAGAACCTCAGGCACCAGGGAGAGGCAGTCTCTTAGCTCCTCCTTGGTGCTGGGGGCAGAGGGGGACGTGCAAAATAGCTTTGTACCATAATCTGAACTACACGTAGCAGCGCAAGTGCTGTAGGAGCAACTTTGCATCCTGCCAAAGTACAAAAGATGCAGTTTCCCTGTTGTCCCCAGTCTATAGTAGGGCTGATTGTGACAAGACCACCTGAAAAGAAACCAGAGGACCTTCTCCTTGGTTGTGTCATATGTTGTCTGCCTCTTGAATTGGCAGCTTTCAGGCTCCCAAGCAGAGTTTTTCAGCCTTGTGCTTGGTGCTGCCCTGAGGTAGCCCTCCAGCTTCTGCTACTGAATTGTGTCCATGGCTGGAGCTGCACGGCACTGGGCAGCATTGCTGCAGATTGAGTCTACTTTGCTCCCCAGTTTCCTGGGACACCATCTTACAAATTTTACCAAAGCAGAACTAAAGTATTTTAAAAATTGTTCTTTGTCATAGATTTCCATGTTGTGCTGAGAGAAAAAAATGTGCACATCTGCCTGTTGGCCAGGTGTTGTGTTCATGCCAGAAGGTGAAGTGGTGATAGGAAGCCTGAAATCTAGGCAGAAATGCACCAACTTCAGTGTATATATCTATGCCCAAATCGCCCACAGCACAGCAAAGAGATGGTCCAGCTTGCAGAGAAAATGATCTCTGTATGAGCTCTGGAAGCACAGACATGGTGAAGCTGTAAGCTGGCAGTCAGATTTTTCATTTGATAGGATGCCAGTACCTGGTGTTTTGGTTTGCAAAGTCCTTGACTGGGCTATTTAGTAAGCAGCATAAATTTGATGATGCGTGAACTTACCCTCCTTATGCCAATACAGAGGGTTGGCTAGTCTGCCTGCTCTTGGCTCTCACAGACATCCAGCTATCGTTATATGCTTGGCAAAAGGCTGTATGCTCCTTCCATAATGCAGTGACATATGGTCTCTGCGTTAGCTACTAAGTGGTGTTATGTTAGTTTATTAAGTCTACTGGTGGGCAAGGTTCAAAATGCTTGGCAGTTCGATGAATCATTTGAACCCTTTTGATCCAAAATGATTCCTGGACAAGGAACAGTGTTCCAAGCTGCTCTCACAAAAACCTTGAGTAGTGTCCACTTGAGAAAAGAAGGCAAAATGTAAAATACTCTCTGAATGCAGAGGTGGCCTTCAGAAGCTTCTGCTGAGTGCAGGGTCCTGCAATCCTAGGCGGTAGTCAAACCTCTAGAAAAGGATTCTTCTTGCCTCAAAATAGCTGCAAGCTGGACAAAACAGACAAGGAATCACAAGGATGCTTGCAGTGCACTGAGTTTGAGCCTTACTTAGGCTCGTTACAGTCCAACCTCTATCTCGTTTGACTTGCATAGATGTAGCAACAGCTTAAAAGAAATTCAGTGAAGAAGACAGCACCATGCACTAACTGCAGCGAGTATTTTATACCAGGATAGAATTAGCTCTGACCAATGGTAAAGATCTATGCCTTGTTAATGTAAAACTGTAAAACCAGAACTCTTTTGAGGAAGAAACTAGGGTGAGGTCCGTTCAATTATTCCACTGAAGTCTCTGGTCCAGGGCCAGTTTGGCCATGCTACAAGTTTGGCCACAGTTAACTCTCAGGTCGTGCTTCAGTGAGATGTGTGGATCTACTTGAATTGCAAGGCACATGCATGTATCATTCCCTGGAAACTGTTAGGCACATATGTTTAATTAGACATATATGCCTTTGGATTATTTGTTATAACGATTAAATCCTTACTAATGACTCTCTGATAATTAATGGGTAGCCTAAAAATTGGTATTTCCCACGTCTTAAAATAACCCAGTGATGTTTTGAAATGAAATTCTGGAGTACAAGGTAAATGGCAAAATACGTGTTTAGTTACATGTGGTAAGGTTGGCAAGATACATTTTCAAAAGCAGGAATCTAAAATTAGGTCTTAAAGACACAGTTAGAAAGCTAAATAAACAGCTGGGCTTTTTTAAAGGCTGAACACCCATGAGCTGCCTGGTGAGAGCGCCAAGTACAGATTTCAACACTTGTATCATCATTGAAAGACAGTACCGAATCCCTTTGATTTCCCACCAAGGGTCTAGGCCTGAGCAGCCATGTTCACACAGCCAGGTACCACATGGGTCTCTGAGTGCTGGCACGGCTCTCTTGACAGTGCGGAGCCGGCCTGATGGTCAGAGGAGGCGCAGGGACTCAAGCGAACTGGAAGCTGTATGCGTTTAGGCTGGAGAAACATATGTTTCCTCTCCTAATTTTAAAATCCTAATGCATTTAGATTTATTCTACAAGCGATGCAATATATGGCAACATTAGAGATTCACATGTTTGTTTTCACTTAAAGAGTTGGCTGTTGGTGATGTTATCAGTAAGGAGCATGTTATCTCATCCCTGTGCCAGTCTTTTAAATCAGTACCTGTTGGTGCTTGGGAAGCAGTTGGCTGATCCAGGAACAGTGGATGAAGCTGTGAGTTTATATTTATGCACCCCCTCTTTTCCCACTGAAACATACGCACTGACACGTACGTGTATTCCTTCACTTACACGGCAGTCCTTCTCCTGCTTGCCAAGTCCATAATCTCAGTTCCCCTAGAGAAGGGTGGGATACTGATGCAAGACACTGTATTAGATGGCTGTTCCCCTCCCTTGAACCGGAGTCTGATGACATGTCTGCTAAAATGCGTCAGACAGTTGGGGAAAGAGAGAGAGCAAGAGTGACGGAGAGCGAAGTCTGGGTGGAGGGATTTGGTTTTAATTAAAACAAGTAAAGCCATGTTTTCCAAGCCCCAGATTGCATTCAAGTCTGGCAGAAGCTGCTGGGTGAAAGTGAATTTTCAGGTGGCTTGGTTTTTTTCCAAGGGATTCTCTGATGCAGGAGAGCCATGATTCCAGGACACATTTGGCCTGGGACTGGTGGGTGGGGTGCTCAGGCTGGAGGAGACCACTGGAGGGATCTTACATGGGACCAGACAGTGACTTTAAGCTGATATCTCCAAAATGTTTCAGCTGCAGAGCAGAAATGGCATTTTCCTGGCTGGAAATGTGTTTTTTGACTCCCTTTGGTCAAAAGGGCAAACACATAGGTCTGTTCTCTAGTCCTTACCAGCCGCTGCAAGGCCCTCGGCAAGTCCTGGTTCTGCCACTGGCCGTGTGGCAACATGTTTCCCTTCTCCATGTGTCTCTTGTCCTCCCGTCCATTGCCAGTAGAGAGTTGAAGCTACCCAAGGCCAAAAACTTTCCCTTTGTGCATGTTTATGTGGTGCGTAGCATGGAGGGACACCAGTGTCATCAGGGCCCCCAGGCACTACCATGACAAGAGTTGTGCCAGTAAAACAGAGTAGATGTTACAGAGCCTCCTACAATCACTGACAGCTTTTTCTTCTCCCCTGCCTGGTTCCCAGGAGCAGCATGTTCCTCTTGCACAAGATAGCTTGTGTTGGCTGTGACAGAAAGCTAGGAGGTTTGGATGGCTGTCTAAACCTGGTGACCAAAGCTTTGTCTGCACTGGTGAATGCCAGTTTTGTGTCCAGGACTGTGGTTTTATTTAGAAGTGGGATTTGTGTGTGACCCAGTGGTCCCCTTCTCAGACATGCCTACATCTTGCTTGCTAAGATACTTTCTCCACGCCGTCGTTCTGGAGTTGCCGGAGATGGACGGTGCTGTAAATTTTCTTTATGAGTCATAATCCTCATTGTGCTGTATGGTGCTCTGGAAGCCAGCTCTAACCCCGTGGAGAAATCTCCATAGTACTCCAGTTCATCCATACTGGAAAAAAACTTCAGATTCCTCTGGAAAAAATACAAACAAACAAATCAAAACAAATTAGGGAGCTTTTTGGCATTAGTTTCTGAAGATGCTTCAGGAGGAATGAAGACAAGACCACTTAGAAACTCTGTTTTGCAGGACAGTGTCTGGAGGCCTCTGAATCCTGTAGAGCCATGTCAGTCCTGATGTGGACCTGCATTTCTGGATTGGCTTCATATGAAGCAGCCGGATGAGCACTGGAGATGAACTGTCACAGTTCAGACAAGAGGAAATGGTCTCAAGTTGCGCCAAGGGAGGTTCAGGCTCGACATTAGAAAGAACTTCTTCACTGTTAGAGTTGTTAAGCATTGGAATGGGCTCCCAGGGAGGTGGTGGAGTCACCATCCCTGGAGGTGTTCAAAAAACGTTTAGAGGTGGCGCTTCAAGACATGGTTTAGTGGGCATGGTGGCATCAGGTATACTGTTGGACTTGATGATCTTTGAGGTCTCTTCCAACCATAATGATTCTATGATTCTGTGATCACAACATCAACACATCACACACATGTTGCTGCTGCTGAACATGATAACAGGCTGAACTCCTTTTAACAGACATGTTTTTTTGATGTGGGAAATTAATGAAGGTAATTTATTCAGATGTAGCATCCTTTTTTTCCTTCCTCTGTTTCTTCTTTGATCAGAGACGCTGTAGTAGCAGCACTGTTTAGTGGAAAGGAGGGGTATCCTCCGTCTGTCCATTCATCGTGTCTGTCTGAAATCGGTCAACTCATGTATGGTTTTCTTCCGTGTCTCCTTGCAAAGCCCTGACAGGATCTCCTGTGTCACATAGCCTGATTCATCTGCACAAGGACTTGCTTGAAGGCCTCTACTGAGAACTTCTTGGAGAAACTTTATTGATTCACCTCAGAGTCTGGGTTGAGCCGGCAAGAAAAGGAGAAACCCTGCTGCTCTTAGTCTGAGCCTTGTTTTCCCACCTTCAGAGGGAAGATAATGACAACCGCACTCCCCCGTGGAGGGATATCAGGGGGATGACTGTCAGCAGTTGCAGTGGCACACGTGTCATGGACAGGCAAACTTGTGCTGCCCCTGGGGCATGACCACCCCTTGTGCGGATGCCTTGAGCATGATGACGTTCTCATGCTGCCAACCATGGTAAAAACCCAACCCCCACGTGAAGAACAAACAAGCATTTGTTTCCTTTTGCTTCAGTGCATGGCTGGCATTTGCCACGAAGATTTTAATGCACTGTTTAGGTAAGATGGAGAACCTTTGCTTGAGCCAAGCCAAATATGCTCTTTCAAAAAAAAAGAGGGATTTCAGGGAAGGGAGCTAATGGTGCAGGTCTAGGGCACTTTCTCAGTTGCAGCCTTTGCAGTGAGGAAGGGCCGAAAGGTGCTTTTCCCTTGTACGGAGAAAACATGCATGAGATCAGCTGATTCCCGCAGGTGCTGTGGCTCGATGTCCCCAGGTGACTCGTGTGGGTGAACTTCTGCGGAGAGGTTGCAAAGAGCTGAGGCTGGTCTGGGCTGAGGGATGTTCCCCCGGGCAGGGTGGCAGCCGTGGAAAAGCAAAGCATTTCCTCTGGTTGTGTAATGCGTGTTCTTCACGCAGATCTCCTGAAGAGGCTGGGCCTCTTGTTGCCCGCCTTGTCCCTGCCTTCTCACTCTCTCGTTTCTTCTTGGCAGTCGGACAGAAAGGGAACTCCTTCATTAGCTCATCAAAGGCCCAGAGGTAAACTCCTTGCCACACAGGAAACAGCACCAGCTCATTACCTACCACATGGAAAGCTTTCTCCCGTATGCAAAAGTACATCTATGATATGCACTGCATGCACATGTGCAAGTTAGTTAACACCAGCAAATCCCTGTTAATTTCCTGACTAGCTGCTCGTTTGTTTGCTGACATTTTCCTTGGGAATGATGTTTCCAAAGCAATAGTTTTCCATCTTGGTTACCACATCATACTGCTGTTTGTCTTAGAAAGTCTCTATATGTTCTACTTGGTCTAGACCCAATTCTTCCAGAAATTAGAAGCTCTTTTCTCCTAGTGTAATGATTTTTACACCTACCAAGAAGCAGCTTCGAAGTATGTTTTGAAAGTATAGCCTTTCAAAACTAAAGGGAAGGGTATTTCAAGGGTCTGCATACAGTTTTCTCTCCCCAGGTGTTGCGTACTGCCCATTCTCAGAAATGAGACAGGGATCTCCGTGGATCCTGAGTCTGACCCACTACTTGTTTTCCATTCTTTTCTGTCTATTGCAGATGAAAAAAATCACAGTACTTGCCAAAGTGTCTTTGAGTAAAGAGTAATTCCTTGTATTACTGACAAATACTCATTAGATCAGCTAGCTGAGTATTTACCGGAGAAAAACCATCAGGACTATTAGGTGCCAAAGCATAAAGCCAAAATACAAGAGGACTCTTAAGCCTACAAAATGATGTGGTTCATGGGCAGAGGAGTCAAAATCCCATTAGCTGAGCTGCCTAGTACTGGCGGTTCCACATTTGCAATGCAGTGTTCAAACAGAAACAGGGCTGAACATGATTTGCCCTTTGTACTCATGGTTAGGTTGGGACTGGTTTAGCTAAATGGCTTGCTGACATCTACACTATGTGCAATGACTTAGCCTTTAATTTTTAGTGGCTGGGCAGGAAAGGATAATGCTGAACTTTAATGCTCCCCTGCTAAGTGCCATAAAAAAGCATAGTTCACCGATTCAAGAGGCGGTTTCTTGTGCAAAACTTCATACTCTCTCCCACCACTGGTGAGCTAAGAACTATGAACTAGGAGCATCCCTGTGGCTAGACAGGCAGCAGCAGCAGCAGCAACTTTTCCTTGCAAACCTTCAAGATGTACAACTGTAGGGAGATACCACAAAGATGGAGTTCCATAGCTTCCTTATTGATATAAGCCTGCTCCATTTCTATGGAGTAATGTATTTCTAACCTCTGAAGGTTCAACCTTCAAGAGGGGAAACGTGAGGATGCTGGTATGACATCTCTTACAAGATAGGTCTTGTTTCTCTGCTGCCATGCCCTGTAACATTAGCGCAAAGGGATGCAACTTACTTTCTTTGAACACCTAAGTGCTGGGTCAGACCCTTGAAAATCCATCTCAACATATGTTATCCTGTCTGATTAATTCAACCTTGCTTGTATGACCTACAGCAATGTGGTAAAAGCTTTTTTTTCCACTTGTGCCTGGGGCATTGACATGTGAAATTCAACCCTATTACCTCCCAGTGAATAGGAGGATGGCTGTTAAACTTTGGGTCATACCTTGGAGTCAAAGTAAAAGCAGTTACTCTGTCCTTAAGTCACCTCCCTGCTGGTGGTTTATTACTGAAGGCTCACAGCTGAAGTCAAATACTGAATGGTTGCCAAGTACAGCATGTCATTTTGAATATACGAAATTATGGGAGGACAACATTGCAAGCCTGTTCCTGCAGCTTTTCCTTACAAAAATCTTGGGAAGTCTCACAGTAGTGAAAACCTCCACCTCTGAGCTTGGTGGGTAGCACTCACAGCCTGGTGAGTGGGACTAAAAGGGTAGAAACGCTGTCAGTTTTCTTTGAAGATGAGTTAAAACAGAGGCTTCCAATGTGCAATGTTTAGTAAAACTGTTTTCTTTTTCTGTTGTGAATAAATGCATTTGCTACTTCAGGGCTGTTCTTGAGTGTGGCACAGCTATAGTGTTTCATAATGTCCTGTCTTTGAGGCAAGAGGGACTATTGTTCCTGAAATTTCCCTCCCCTCAGAAATAAAAAGGATTCCATTAACTAGTACGTCATGACACCTTATATGCTTACACTGTATTTCAATTCTTCTCCCTGTGACCTTAATTTATGAATCACCTTTCATATTTCCAGAATTTTAGGTAGTTTGTAAATTCGCAGATCAATCCATGCCATAAATAGAATATAGGTTACCTGTATAGTAAAGTTATGTTATCAAGAGAAAGTAATGAAAACGGTTTTAAGACATGGTAATAAACAATGCATTCATATCTGGAGCTCTGCAACAATGTAAACTGATTGATTAGTCTTGTAATAAAGACCTACTAGTCGTTTATTGTCTGTCCATAAAACAGAAACACGACAGAGTTTGGTGCCGCTTTATCATGATACTAGAGGAAGATGAGGAAACAGAAATGTTAAAAAAGATTTGTGGTGTCATGTGCGTCATCTCAGGATGGGACAAAACATCAGGACTGTACCTTTCTGGGTCAGATCCCAGTTTCAAACATACTAAAGGCTGGGGGTAATGTTTTACAAAGAGGAAAGATACCATCAAAATTAGGTCTTTTTTTTTTTTTCTTTTTTTTTTTTTTTTCTTGTTATCAGGACTCAGGTGAAGCGGAAAATTTGAGTTCAAAGCATTGTGTGAGTACTCGAAGACCTTGGAGCCCTGGAGCCCAAATGGCAGCCAACATCCTCCTCATTGATAGCTCTGGTCAATACTGAGCTTCCACTGGTGGCACATACAGGTCAGAAGAGACCTGATGGTTTCTGTGGGGAATCCAAGACTTTCCTGGGTTGGGAGGGAAGGTGGAATTCACACTGAACTCTCAGTTTAGGCCATCTCCAGAACCAAAACTCATGCCAAGCCACACAGAGCACCCATCAATGACACCTATCTGCAAGAACCTGCCAGAACTTATAGGGTCCGTATAGACACCTGGTCAGTGGATAACTCAGCTTGGTTGGTAAAGACGTGTTGCTGTATGCCTTTGTCACCCCAATGTCTTACCAACATCTAAATTCCCAGGGTGTTAGACCCCCAGTGACTTGCCTGTAGTGCAAAGGTTTTTATGACTTATCTGAAGGGATTTTAAAAGGATGCTGGTACAAATCCCCCACAAGCCAGCCCTTGGATTCAATCTACATATTTGCTTCCTTGGGCCAAACTAGTTTATTTGTAGATAAAAGAGATGTGTAAGTGTGCTTACCAGCAGGGAGTTGTGTCAGTAGAAGCAGGTTAAATGAGTTAAAATTGAGCAGCTTTTCTGGTGCCTAACTTCTTACCCAAAAAAATCATCATTCAAATTGACAGCTTTTAATTCAGCTTGTCCTGTATGCTTTTAATCTCAGAAATCACAGATTGGTAGTAATCCACGTAGCAGACTAGAGATCAGTGATTTATGATCAAAACAATGCTGCTTCTTATGTAATTAATAAATGGGGAAAAAGATTGAAAGTAAAAACTTTTCTCCCACCCACCCCCAATTTTATTTGTCTTTCCAGAATTGAAATAAGCGTCCAGGTGAAAAATACAGCACTCTTTTCCTTGGCATGCATACCTGATTCTTCTGCACTGTAGTGCTTGTTCTTTGAAGAGAAATTACAAACGCTCTGACCTCGCCTACCATATAAAACAGAGCAATAAAAGTTGGCAACAAAATGTCTGAATAAATAGCAGGCAATGCTATCCCCTGAGAAACCAAGGCTGGGCTGCAGCTGGCTGGGAATGCTACTGTTTGTGGAGTCCTGTTCCCTGATCTGAAGGGAAAGACTTCTGAGGATCAACTAGAAAAGCAGGCAGAGGGAGAGGTTGCTGAAACTGTGCATCCCTCTCCTCTGTGGAAATATGGTATTTGCAAGAGGATGGGACAGCTCTAAACACTGCCAGTCCTGGACAGGAAGGAGGAGTAGCCAGGTTTAATGCAGTCTCCCCAGAAGCCCCTCCTGTTAAGGCTTCTCTACAAGTCCGCTTCCAAAGCTAATAGCTGATCGGCTGGCCTCAGAAGACTGATGATAACGAAAGTGATGGGACAACAGCTAGCTAAGCTGTTGCATTACTCCTTATCCACAGCACGGCTGGGAGCCTAGGCATGGCTAGGAGTGCAGCACCTGCCAGCATTGTAAGAGGTTAGCGAGGGTGAATGTGAATGACCTGACTTACCCACCTCCAGCACAAGCAGAGCTGGTCTTTCTGATCCGAGAAGGTAATCTTGCCACATTTGGAAGTGTGGATGCCTTGTTGCAATTCATCCTGGTGTTTTTGCACATCGGAGCACTGGCATGGTCCCTGCCATTGCTCCTGGAAGCTCCCATGCTGTTCCACATCTGCCTGCAACAAGTGGGAGCTCCTTATTAATTTCCATGGGGAAAAATGAAAATGAGACCTGGCATTTTCAGTCTGAAAAGCAAGATAGTACGCTGGCCTTTGGTAAACATACATCACATGCTGAAAATGGAAAGGTTCATTACAGTGAAGATGTGTAAGCAGAACCTTCAGTGATGTAGTTAGAGGACTCCTGTGAGAAGCTGTTAAACTTTGTCGCTTGGAGTTGCCATAAAACTCTAACAAGAAGCTAAAATTAAAGAAAGCAAGTTCAGCTCTACCCCACCTTTCAGCTAGGGTAAACTGGTGCAAAATGGAAGGGGGTGACAGGAGAACAGTTTTCGCCCATTTCATGCTGATGTAAGGCACAAGACAAAACAAAACACAGACAGACTCCTGCTTGTAAGTCATTTCATAAGAAGTAGTATGCAGCTGCCTGGGAATGAGAAATTAACTCGGTCACCCCTGGGCAGCTGTGCTGCGCTGCTGAACAGAAACGGCTGGGAGCCCTGTCCTGCACCAAGGCCAAGCGGTGACAACAAGCTTGCACCTGCCGAGGGCTGCAGGGGTGATAGACAGGTGGAATTTGGCTGTTTGAAAAGAGATGTCTGGCACCATTCGGGACACTTTAGGGTGCACCACCTGGTTTCAAGCTCTTTCTCCAGAAGAGGCTGGATCTCCTTCATCCTGCATCCTCTGTGCCTGCATCCAGCCTCCAGAGTCTACTCCAGAGTCTACCATCCACTGAATTCTAGCTTTTATTTCCACATTACATAGTGCTTGTGCTTAACTTTCCTCTGAGCCCCATTCAATGCCTTGTCTGCCCCAAGAGGTAGTCATCCTTTAGTGTGTGTTCCCTTGGCTTGAAAGTGTCTGAAGCAGTGAGAAGAGCCCATCAAAGTAGTATTGTACAGCACAGATACCATACAGGTGCTGTTTCATGCTCAGAGGCACAGTGCAAAGATAAGGAGCAATGAAACACACCAGGCTTCTTTTATGTTAAGACACTTCACAGTAAAAGGACAGGTCTGGTTGCGTTGTTCCTTCAGAAGAAGTAACTGTTGGGTTATAGCTGTGGAGGTCTGAGGCTGTAAATGAGGCAAGGGTTGTGGTGGGAGATAATTCATTTTATTGGACTAAATTAGCTGGAAAACCAGAAAAAAAAACAGGCACACAAGCCACTCTTCAGGCCTGAAGCAGCAGACTTCAGACTGAGTATGAGCTGATAACAGTTGTTCTATATTTGATTCAATTATGCTAACTAGTTAGACAAGCAGAGGGAAGAGTCAGCTACTGCCTGTAAAGCAGAGGGGAATATCTGCAAGGCATTTAGCTCCTGTAAGACAGAGAAATGTAATTACAAAGAATTCACTCTCTGCCAAATTAGTAAGATCAGCTCTGAGGCAGTGTTTTGATGCAGCAAATTCAGCTCCTTCAGTTTCCTAGTATCAGTTCAAAAGTGCTGTGGCTGCGCAATACAGTGTGTTCATCCAGCATAAACCTACCCTGCTGCTCAGATTTGTTAGGAAAGGTTGGTAGGTTAAAGTTGTAGCCAAAGGTTTAAGGTATGGTCTTTCCCACTGCAGCTGGCGTTGAATTGTCAAAAAGTTCAAGCTGGGGTTAAGTTTTCTCTTGGGTACGTTGGCTACGAAAATAGAGGTGTGACTGAGTGCAGTCAATTCTGATCCAGATGGACTTTGTGGTATGATTACCTGGTACTGATGGTTATGGAATCACGGACTGGCTTTCTGGGCAACTTACAGATGCATCCCACCACCAGGGATTTAAAGTTAACTTAAAGATGGGCCCTTTGAGGAAATTGCTTACAGACCTTTTTTTTCAGACTTGACAAAACTAATCCGTTTTATGACTTTGTTGCATTTTCACTGAACTCTTTGTGTTAAACTATACTTATTAGAAGATACATTTATGTGAATGAACTTTGCTGTAAAATTTCTCTTCTTTTATGAAAAAAATTTAAAGTAACATTGAAGTAAAAAAACAGAGACATTTTGGTTTGGGTTAATTGTAACATATTTCTTTTTAATTTCAGTTTGCCCAAAATTTTGAGAGTACTTTGGAAGATACAGTTTTTCATAACACCGCAAAGTCAAAACCCAAAACAATTAGATCTCGTTTGCATTCTGCAAGGGGATCTTTCCTTGTCCCAAAGAGCTATGGTAGTAACCACACCCTTCATCCTTTTCATACAGTTAAACCCCGTCAAAATTGTGTGTACAGGCTACATTTGTAAAAGCTGGTTGATAATTAAGCCAGTTATTACTGTATTGCAACCAGCACTCTTCTTCTGACAGCAGTGAAGGTAGGTCAACAGCTCAGGCATTGTTTAATTCAAAAAGCTGATAGTGGAATTTTGAGTAGCTTTGGTGCAACAGGTAACTTTGGACAGCAATACAAAATGTTCTAGGAAAGGGCAGGATTATCCTTCAGAAAAATTAAGTTTTAACGGAGTTAGTTGAGCTTTAACATTGAATGACTGAAGGAAAGAGATGTATATATATATATTTTTCCTTTGATGCTGACTATGAAGTTAGTGATTTAAAATCACTAACTCAGAATGTCTCTTACACTTCAATCACTTTATTATAGTTCATTACAAGTTTTTTCCCTTTTTTATAACGCTTGAGCTGTATTTTTAACGGCCATCATCACTATCATTGTTGGATCTATCAGCTAGATTGTAGTGCTTATAATTATTGTATCAGGTAGACCAAAAGAATCTAAGGGCTTTAATTAAAACCTTTGATCAAAAAGTTTTTAGGGAATCTATATTCCTTCTTATTTATGTTTAAAGATGGCTTGCCAAAATGTATCTATCTTGAAACCAAGCCCAGCTTACAACGTATTCCAAACATTTTTAAAAAGTTTGTTAAGTTTGCATTAAATTAGGGGAAAAAAAGTTATCTGCTCTTCTTTATCTGACTGAAGAGCAGCAACAGATTCTAGCATTTTGGTGGGTTTATGAGAAATGATGCAGACAATCTGAGTAACTAATGTAAAGGTAGTTAATTCCCTGGAAATGTTCAACACACAGCAAGCTGCAACTGAAACAAAGAAAAGAAAAAAGAAAAAAAAAGAGAAAAAAAAAGAGAAAGCTATATGGCCACTGCTAGTTTTTTTCTCTTTTGCCATTTAAGAAGGGGGCTGTTCTTCCTAACATAGGATATGTGGTGTGGGGCTAATAACCGGCCATGGCAGATGCTGTAAAACACCTCCGCATCTAGTAATGGGTCCTCTGGAAACCACCACTCTATTTGAAATCACAGTTGCTCAAGAGGCAAATCTTCATTCAGGGCGGTGAGGGCATAAGGACAATGTGAAATCCTTAGCTGTGGGTAAACTGGCCAGTTCTGGCCTGGTCCATCCCTTTTCTGGTGTCCTCTTGGGTCCTGAAAGTCACCAACCACTCAGTTTGGTGTGAGGCCATCACCACGTGAGAACGGGCATGAAGCATGCTTCTTCCTGCCTCCAACAGACAGTGTCTCCACGTCTTATTTCTCTCTCTTGACAGTCCTCTCCTGGGATGAGGTATCTGTGTGTTACAGGACCTGTTGGGACCCTCCACACTGGGAGATCTAAAAAGGCACAACCAAACCCAGAGGAGATCTCTGGGTCCTTGGGGTGTCTGCCCTCTGACTCTTTGGTAGCCCAGTGGTAGTAACCTCTCTCTTCCAAAGGCCAACTTATTTTTGATCCTCTCCACTTCTCCATTGTGTGACTCTGTGACATCCTCCAGAGCCTGCCCAGCTAGATTTTCAAAGGAGGACAGTTTATTTGAGGCCAGCAACAGGTCTCCACCAGGTTTTCAAGCCATCCTATGTACTTACGGGATGTTACGCTGGAAAATCCAGCCACATATGTCCCACGGGAGGCTAGGTGTCCCACAATTTCTGGCCTTTAATAAAATTTGTTGGAGGGGATCAGCACTTGGAAATCTACCCCATAGTGATTATCTAGCCACATGGTAACATAGTCATTTACCCTGGAGGCATTTTTACTCGTTCAGATGCCTGGAAAAATGAGCCTTGCTGCAGGCACTGCGGGTCAGCTGGCAGGAGCCTGCCCAGCGATGGGTGTATGTCCCATGGCTCTCAGAAGCTCGTTAGCTCCTGACCTATCCTCCTCAGTGCATGCCTGTAGGCGAGCAGGGAGCAATCTTCTTTGCACCAATGGAGTTAACCATGGGAACAAAACTTGTGTATGCTAGTACAAACCACAGCTTCTGCAAGTATGTTACTAACACCTAGTGCAAACAACAACAGCTTAAAATACCTGCTCAAGGCCAGATCTGGTTCTAGAGCTGGGTGATAATAGAGTCACAGCCACAGGGATAAGGATGATAACTAAGCTCAAAAGACAAGGGAAAATCATCCAATGTGCTGGTAGAAGAAAGGTTCTAACTTTGACCTAGGGCGTCCAGCAGTCTAGCAGTAGCTTTGCTCAAGGCGGTCTATGTTCATACTGAGAAGTTTGGGATTTTTGTCTTCCTTTGAGCAAATATCTCTTAAATGCCCTATTAATCTGGATAAGAACACGCTACTGTCTTGTACAGCCTGTAAAATGAAACAGAATGCTAGAGGCTGTAGGGTAATGATGCTGGGAGATGGGTTACTTCTTCCCTGGGAGGAAAAAAACAATGTTTGGCTTGAGACAGAAGGCTGAGAGTTTGCTTAGTGCAAGCTAGCAGAGCATATATTACTGCAAGGTAGCTGGAATGTTTTCAGTCGACTCTACTTGCAGCCAGGAAACACCTGCTTTTGAATTACTCCACACACAAAGTGTGCTAGACATCTCTGCTTTGTGACTGCTTCTCCTAAGAGTCCAGGTGCCAGTCTGAGGGACACACTGGGCAGGCTAACAGCACCAAGTAGCCCATCCATTTTCCTGCCATTGTTGTTTATTTTATGTCCCTGTGGAGATGCCATCTGGGACCTAGCAGGCAAAGGAATAACAGCGCTGACACATCGCAGCTTTGCAGGCATTGGAGGAACGCAACCATAAACAGCTGTTACCACAAACCATGCTTTACAACCTTGGACTTGGTGCCACGGCCAGTGAGCAATCAGCCCCAGGGCTGCAGCCAGGACTACGTCCTCCCCCACAGTCTGATCTTCTCCAAACTGAGAATGCTCCTCAGGATGCCTGCTTTGTGCCTCAGCCCTCTTGCACTGGCAGACCTTGCATATTGTTTGGATAGGTGGAGGAATAACAGTGAATGACTGGAAAAAACTTATGGAAGACAAATTAACTTGCAGAACCCTGATCCATATATGTTCCCTGGTAAAACTGGGCAAGCATTGTAAACTAACTGCAGGATTTGCTTCCCGACAGCGCTGAGTGGAGACACCTTCTTGCTTCTCCCTGGGTTGTGCCCGCTGGGGTACAGGCACCACAGTTCATCCTGGCTGAGAAGCTGCTGCTGGGAATGGAAGTAGAAGAGGGAGAAAAAGGCTGGTGAACACCTGGCTGTCTCTGCACAGTTATTTCTCCAGAATCATTCACCTGTCTCCCGTGTGTGCCTGAGTACCTGCTTGACACAGGGAATTGCCTGCCTGCATCTCTCTTGGGTGAGACAGACTGAGG
Organism: Cariama cristata; assembly: GCF_000690535.1. Taxonomy (NCBI): domain Eukaryota; kingdom Metazoa; phylum Chordata; class Aves; order Cariamiformes; family Cariamidae; genus Cariama; species Cariama cristata. Next base: position 28,572 of record NW_009605786.1, on the reverse strand, counting down.
AGCATCTTGCAATTTATGCCCATGCAAATGAACTCTTGATGCAGCATCACTGACAGCGCTGTTACGGCAACAGCAGGTGCCAGAGCCCATTGATGTAACTTTAATGCTCTTTCCTTGCTCTCTCACCACCCACCACTGCTTTAACAGTAGAGACAGCAAACAGCTTGAGCAGTTTCCAGAGTCCAGTCCAAGCCAGACGGAGAGGAGAAACCTCCTGGTAAAATCAGCTAGTAGTCCTTTAGTGTGGGAAAGGAGGAAGGAAGGCCCTGGATTCAGGTCCAGCTTCAGACCTGAGGAAATTAAGTGTTGCCTGGGCTGTGGGTTGCTTGTGCTGCCAAAGGATGCCCTTTCTGCTGCCGTCACTCACTTCAGGCTGCTTATGGAGACTGCAGTCAGGGGATGTGGTGTGGAGAGCGGGCAAAATACTGCAGCTGAGGGGAGATGACCTTCCTTAAAAGCAGCCATTTCTTCCCATATGCCATCACCTTTCTGATTGCAGTGGGAGCAGCTGCAATTGGTCTTGAACAGCAAGATCTGAGGTTGCTTACACTGCTGAGAGACCTACAGCTGGCTCTGCTCAGCTCCTTAGCTAGTTCCCAGAACTCTGTCACTTCAGTGCTGGAGTTTTTCTTGGCCATAAAGGTTGTGAGAAAATAGTCATTCCCTCAACACTGTTGGAATTATACTGGTGCCCATTTGGGGGTAAGCAAGAGAAGAACTGATCTCATGTCAGGAGTGGACACTTGGAAATAGTGTCAGGTCACATAACAAGACACAGGACACATGGTAAAGGCACATCCCCTGTTTTGGGTTTCGTGACCTGGTTCAAAGGTCAGAGCTGTCTCTATTGTGCAGTGCAAACTCCAAGGCTGGGGCCAAGCCTGGGGTTTCTCCTGGGAACCGGTGAAGCTGTGAAAATTCAGTGTCCCAGAGAAAGCCTGGAGAGAGAAAGTCCCGGAGAAAGTACATGGGAGGCCAGAAAGGTCCTCTACCCCCATGACAATGGGATGGAGGAAATGAAATAACATGCCATGTGTCCACACTGATGTAACTCAGCCTACCTCCTCTGTGCCTTCACGGGCCCCTCTAGCTTTCCTCCCTGTGGGAATCTGGCTTTGGGCAAGGGTGGGAGGAAGCGGAGAAACACCCATTTTCTGAGGAGGCAGTGAGTTTTCTGAGGGGCCCAGCACAACTCGGGGAGAAAACTAGGATGTCATGGTTCAGAAGCCACTTGTATCCCAAGGCAGAGAGGGACACTCATCCTGCCAGCCTGTTGCAGATTGCAGCTGGGTGAGCAAGAGAAAGGTCTGTGCAGCAGCAGCACAGGCACGCTGGCACTTCTCCGTCAGCAGTACTTCAAAGAGAGAGGTTGGGCAGTTCAGAGTAGTCATTTGCAGGTTCAGTGTCATTGTTAGGGACTGGAGAAGGAGGTTTTCCACTGCACCAGCAGTCCGGTCCTGCCGATGTGCTGGGGTGAGCGCAGCTGGCTGTTGGACACTATATGTCTTGGCAGTAACTCTCTCTAATTAGACTTAAAGGGCAAGGCTGTAAGGCTGTAATACTGTTAATAATACTAAGTTAATTTTTTCCTCTCTTGCCATCTGGCACTGGGGATAAAATAAAGAAAATGTTTACTAAGCAAGGAAGCAGGGCAGGTAAGTTTAACCTGACATCAGTGATGCAGGTTGGGGCATATGTGGATCAGTGGCATTAAAGCTACCGAGTGACTGCATGACAGATTGATCCTTTGGACTGATCTCTGCACACATCTTGGTCTGGCATTCTGGACTGGCATCCCACCTCACTGAAGTCAGTGATCAGAGGAAATTTGCGTGTGGGAGAGTGGTTGCTGGTTTACACAAGCAGCTCTGACTGTGTAAAAAAGTCTTTGGATGCCAAGGCAGGTCTGGGGAGGACCCAGCACCTCCTGCTAAAACATCACCTTGCTCTGCTGCTGCCTAATCCTGGAGGCACCAAATCTCAGAGCCATGCATGCAATAAATTTCACCTCTGCTGTACCTAGAAGTACCCTGCCCTTAGCTGTAGGGTACCTGAATTGGGAAGCCTTTAAGGATCTGAAAATAGCTACCTTCATCCCTCAAGAGGTCTCAGACTGACCTGTATGTAATCTTTTCCTGTAGCCAGCAAAACCCTCAAGCTTGTGCCTTGGCACTGCCTGGCTTACTAGCATAGGCATCACCTAAAAATGAGGTGCTGGTGTCTGGTGGTCCCTGCATCTCTGACTCTACCATGCCTCTGGCAGCGGCTGGTCGCCCTGCTCCTTTCTTGGCATTGCCCTCCAGCTGCTCTCTCCTTGTCCTTGGGGAAAGGGCTTTTCACCCCCTCTGCTCTGCGGTGGCTGGCAAAATGAGGTGATGATCCAGGACCTGGGAGGGAGAAAGAGTTTCCTCTGCTCATGGCAAAACCTTAAAAAAAAGAAGGAAAAATAATTTTTGCTGATCTCTAATGAGGGGAAATGGAATCTATATTGAGCCTTGATTTTTTTTAAACAACTGAATTGTAGTTTCTTAACAACCTGTTGTTTCCTATCCTTATGTACATTCTTATGTTTCAAGTGAGCCTCACCCCTTCCTTTAAACTGCATATTTTCCATTTTAAGATTTCCTGTTCAAGCTAAAGGGCAAAGATCTCTCAAATATCAGCACAAAGCTGGGCTTACTCGCAGTGTGTAAAAGGTAGCTGGCTCCCAGCTCTTGGTCTGGTTGTTGCACTTTCTCCTTATCAGAGAAACTCAGGTCCCAAGTTCAATGTCTTTGACATTCTAACTGATGTCTTGGACTAAAGTCCTGACTGTGTGGGCAGCCAGGCAGGAGACAGCAGAGTAATCTGTGTCTGTGCCTGATGGCCATTATTGTTATAATGATTGGCAGCAGACACACAGACTTCTGTCTTCGGGGTGTTTCCTTTCTTTACTCTCTCCCTCTCTTTTATGTGCCTGCATCCACTTATCTTAGTTTCTCCCTGACATCTAAAACTGGGCATGAGTGAGCAGAGGGACAGGGCAGCACTGAGAGGGAAGGAATACATGCTGGCTTCATCTACCTCTGTCTGCTTGTGTGGAAGCAGCACACGAATCTTTATCTGTGCCCCAAACGTTGCAAAAGACACAATCAGACAAAAGCCTTAAGCCCGTGCCTTAAATGGTGTTGTTCAACAACAGCTATCCAACAATTGCTTCTCTGTTGGGTATTTGTTGGGGGCCTGGATGGATGTTAGCCAGTTAAGGAGGGGCAGCTGGTGCCTGATGCCAGAAGCCCTGGCTGCAGGTCCATGGGCAAGCAGTGGCTGGGTGCCAGGGAAGGCAGGGAGCCCCCTGCCCTGCCGCCGGGACGGTCTCCAGCACCGGTGGCTGCCCAGAGCTGGGCTGCTGGCTCCAGGTTCGGCTGCATCCTGCGTGGATGCTGTTGTCGCTTCTGCACCAAGAAGCATCCCCTGCCTTTCCCCCCGCCCTTGCGAGCGCTCAGCTCAGGCTGACCTCCCCCTGAGTTCAGGCATCTCTTATTCTCCCTGGAATCTCTCCATGCGTACCCTTACAAACAGCTGCCCCTAATCGAATTAGGATCACGTTCAAGGAAGGCAAATACATGGCGGGGGGGAGGAGGGCAGTCTGCGGGGAGTTAATCCTGGAACAGGCAGCGCTGCTACTGAAACATGTGTCTGGCAAATATGGCTAAAAATACCGTGAGATGGGGAAGAAGATACTGAGATAAGCATGGGTCACAGCTGGTGAAAACTGTTCTGGCCAGAACACTTTTTTGACATAAAGTGAAGTTTTTTCAGTAATGGGAATTTCTTTTGGAGTACTTTATCTTTTTTTTTTTTTTTTTTTTTTTAAATAAAGTCCCTGTCCCTCTCCCAGATCAAACTTATTCCAACCATTAGTTTTTCCTCTGTGGAAAGGTGAGAAAAAAGAAGTCAGAAGAGAAGAGATCATGGGAAGAAGACAGTGAATGTAATTGCAGTCTGCTCTCCAAACATCGCTTATCCTGTGTGCTTCTCGTGGTGCCAAACGCAGCCAGAAAAAATCCTGCAGGTACCACCAAAACACAGATAAAGTGACAGCAGATGTGCATTACAAGCAGTAGCCAGTCGGGAAAAGGCTTTTCTTTTCAACACAAACTTGCAGGAATGCAGGTGAACCCCTTCTGCCTGTCAGCCTACAAGAAAGGCACTTTGTGTGCAGCTGATGAGAAGGAGCCGGGGCTTGTACAGCTGAAGAGGTATAAACACTTAATTCTCCTTGGGTATTAGGAGGCGCTGAAATGCCTGGGAAGACCTGACCTCACAGCCTGGAACGTGTGCCGCTCCCCGTCTCGGTAACTTGTAGTTCCCGCTGTTTTCTGCAAAGCACGGATATTGCTGGACACAAAAGGAGTTTGGGGGGAAAACACAGCCCAGCGCTTTCTTTTCCCAGGCAGAGGGTGGGGAGATGTGGAAGATCATGGGTTTTGGAAGGATGGGGTCTTGCCTTGCCAGCCATTCTGGGCTCGGCATGGGGTTTGCTGGTTGAAATCCCCTGTTGGTGTCTCGCTGGGAGTCAGACCCAGCGAGTGCAGCCCTCTCCCCTGCTCTTGAAATCTAGTGCCAGGTTATTTAGCCCCAGTGACGCTGGCTGCTAAGCTCCCAGAATGCACTGCCGTGTGCCTGGGGCATCCGGACCAGCTCCCTGGCTCTGACTTCAGGTCTGGTGATGGAGACCTTACTCATAAGAGCAAAGCCAGGAGGCCCATGGGACCAGCAGAGAGTGAGGGGCAGATGCTGCACTTACTCATGGTGACTCAGTATGCGATTCTGGGAAAAGCCCCACTGAAATCTGTGGGGGCCTTGGGGTACAGTGTGTTTCAGCATGGACAGGGGAGAAGGGCTTTGAGCCCTGTGTGAGTAAGCTTGCCATCTGTGGTGATTGCAGACACCCGAAATCTGTTCTTAGAATTTCTGGTTGTCGTGGATATCCCCATAGAAGATAAACAACCCTACCAGAGGGTTGTGCAATGCCTAAACGAGTGTAAGGTATGTCATGCACAGCTGTGCCGGCAAGGTAAAGTAGATGTTCCAGGGTACCAGCAACACTGCGGATGCAGCAGGTTGGCATGGAGAAAAAGAAACCTGTTGTGGCTACTGTGACTTGAATGTTGCTAAACTGCTATGAAGGTTACCAAACTTGTCCTGTGCTTGGCCTAGCTGTGCCAGCTCGAGGTGCAGCCAGTGTTTTTGGTGCTCATGGGAGGCTAGCGAGTTGTGCGACAGGAGGGAGATGTGGACGTGTGTCTACAAGACACCCCATCCCCTGGAGCTGTGCTTGGACTGGAGCAGCTGGGGAGAAGATACCTGCTCCATTTAGCCATGTCTTGTAGCGGAGGGATGAGGGTGGTTAGCTGACGTCTGGGACACCATAAAACCAAGCCAGCCTTGTTAGCCAGCCCCTGTTACAGCCCTTAGAGGCTCACCAGCTCAGGTCTGCTGTGACTGACAAAGTCCAACTGAACACACTGTTTACTGGGAGTTTTTATTATTGCTTTGTTTCAGAGAACTCGTTTTCCCCCTTTCTGTTAATTTTTTCTTCCAAGGAAAGAATGGAGTTCCCCCCCCCCTTAGTTTATCATTTAGAAAGCAAGCAACTCTCTTCCTGATGTCTCTTTTTAAAAGTTCCCATACAGGTCTTCATGGTCTCACATTTATGATTATTAATAGGGATAGCAGGAAATGCTGGGTCAATTTTTGTTTCTCTTGAAATAAAATTATTTTTAAAATGTCTTGACTCTAAGCAACTTCTTCCCTGGAAAGAGAAAGAAAAAAATAAGTTTTCATTCTGGAAAATTTCCAGAGGTATGCTTTTTGGTTTTGAACAAATTTTCTGAATCTTGATAATAATTTTTAGAATTAGCCTTTCTCAGGAAACCAAGAAATATGTTTGCCTCAATTCCAAATGAAAATGAAGGTACTTATCAAATACTCAAATTTCCAATGAACTAGGAAGACCACATTTCGTTTAGCAGAAGTTGCCATGCAATTACAAGTGCTGTTCTTTCCGCCAAGAATTGGTTTCAACAACTACCTGTCTGTAAACCAGAAAGAATTGCTCTATCTTGATAGGAAAAGCGGCCCCTTAAGTCCTCTGACTTAACCTCAAACACATGCGAGCTGGAGGTCTAAGGCTCATCCCATCCCAGCAGTTTTCCTTTCGCAGTGGGTTTTCCTGCTGCATTAATGGTCCCTGACCAACTGCAGATGCTTGTGTCAGGATCAGCAGAGTTGAGGCGAGTGTGAGCCTCTAAAGAGATTTTAGGTGACTCCTTGTACCTCCCTGAGTTCCCAAGCCCTAAGGGTGAGGAGATGGGGCTCTTCCTAGACATTGCCCTGTGGACATGGGGACCTGACTGATCAAACTCTCCTGAGACTGCTTCTTGGGAGTGAAAACAAATGCCGGAGTGATTAAAAATGGAGGTAAGTCTGCAGCTCAGGAGGCAAAAAAACAGAGAGAGAGAGAGTTTTCTGTGCTGGCCATGCTTTGCTAGGTAGTACAGTGCTAGAGCTGCCATCTGAAAGCCAAAGTAAGGTTGGTGGCATGGCTGGAAATCCTGAAGTGTGCTGCCAGCGTGGCAAAGAGAGCCTATGGAGGGACGACAGACTGTGATGCTGAGTGTGCTAGAGGAAACAGATATGCAGAAGTAAACTGAGCTTTCAAATAGACGCTAGGGAGATGATAAGGAATGTCAGTAGATCATTTACTTTCATTTATGGCTCAAGCCTATCTAAGAGTGCTGATAAGGTCATTGTTTCCCTTGAGTCATTGTCATCAAGCTATATTTGTACGTTTACATGATTAAGCAGTAGGGGAATCTGGCTTTATCTTAATTTGTATTTTTATGGTTGTGTCTTCCTTGTATTTGCCTCTGTTTCTGTCTATGCCCGGGAAACAGGAGAGCTGAAAGGTCTGATCAACACTGTGGTGACAACCTTAAGTGATTTCCTCCAGGGCACACACGGAAACCTGCTGCAGAACCAGGATTTGAACAGACATCTCCCAAGTGCTGCCCTGGTGCTACAAGGAAAAAATTATTATTCCACCTCGTGACTGGTTAAAAAGATGCAGAGATCCCACTTTCTCTTAATTTTTGACTTGCGCGTGATTAGTGCATGATTAATGGACGTCATCAGCATATGACAGACATGCGTCTGGCTGTCTTGTATGGTTGCCTCTAAGTGGCTTGTGGCATATGTTCTAGATGATTGAGTCAGGATCATAAACGTTTATTAGCCTGATGGACTCCAGAACAATCAATTAAGTCTTTATTAAAACCATTCATAAGAAGATCCTCCATGTAAAGCAGAACCAGCAAAGACTTGTCTTTCTTGGCATCCCTGTCCACCTCTACCAATTGGGAGACTCTCTGACCACGATTTCTTCATGCTTGGACAAGCTGCTCTGAGCAATACTGTGGTTCTGGTTAAAGTTTGTCACTAGTCGATTTAATACTCTCTTACACATGCAAGAATAATGTGTGTCTCCTGTGTTTGTGGTTTTTTTTTTCCCTCTTTCTGTTCTGCGAGATTGGATTGGAACCAGTCATTTTTTTTTACAAGCTTTCTACTCTTGTTCGTAGCAGGTTTACATCAACAGAGGACTTTCCTCCTGGCATGGGTCAGTAAGGCAGCTCTGCTGATAACAGAGTAAACAAATAAAATGATGTGACACGTTTCCTGTGTTGCAGGACTGCTGGAGTCTTACATAGGGTTCCCACCTCGGGTGACAGTGAAGATAAAGGGTAATTTCAGTCTACCTGAGGACTGACTGTCCAGATGTTTTTTTGTTTTTTTGTTTTTTTTTCATGACGCATAAGACACGTTGCCTTTTTGGCAGGGTGCTGCTACTTATTTCCCCAGCAGCAGTTCCCATGCACATGCCCTGTAGCTTCCATTCCCTGGGTAAGGCACCGCAATGTGCAGCAAGGCAGGGCTTTGAGCTGGGCTGTGGAGAGGAGCCGCGGCTGGCCCGGATCTCCGGGATCCATCCCTCTCCCAGGGCTCATCCCTTGCCCCCTAAGTATCTGCATTGTGGTGCAGATAGGAGGGTACAACGATCATCTGTTTGGAGGTGGCGGGCTAACTCCTCCCTGCTCCCATGGCTGGGGATGTCAGGGTATTTGGGGACATCCCACTTCATCTGCTAAGCCTCTCTGGGCCCACGGTGCTGCAGCAGCTTTGCCCTGTAATTTTGTAAGGAGGCAGAAAGGCAGACTCCTCAGAGTTAAGTTCACGTCATAAGCTGAGCGCTTGGGACGCAGCGGCTGCCAAGGCATTCCCTTTCTCTGGGATGTGGAGCCGAAAGCCAACAATTTGCTTGGAATGCCTTTAGGGCAAATCTTTGGGGCTAACTCAGACATCCAAGCTGATCTTATTCCACTTCTTCTTTTTATATATGTACCACAGTTTGTATTATTTGACAGTATTAGATAATCTGGTCTTGGTCCCCGGTCTACCTCGGGAAAATCATCCTCAGCTGCTCATTGCTAGAGCTTCTCTGTATGCAGCTTTTACTGACCTTGAGATTTGCCACCTCATTGGTCTTCCTCCATTGTAGCTTCGGTCTGGAAAATGTTTCCTATATACATAACTGACCTTTATGAGGTGAACAGTTATGAAAGTAGACTTCAAAGAAACTGACAGAGCTGAATAAAACCCAAGGGCTGTGGTTTGCCTTGTCTCAAGGTCTAAGATGTAGATGGAGCAGAGTTTGGTCTAATGACCTCTCTTCCTCACTCCTCCCACACAGGCAGGAGTAGTTTTGTTTTGTTTGTTTTCTCTAGAGTAATTTTATTTAGTAAATGAGGTGATTAAAAAAATGGCTGGAGAATGTTTCCTGGTAGAAACCAAAAGAATTAAAAAAGTCATTTTTGGTCAACCTAGACTGTTTTTAAGGATACAAGCTATTTTCAACAAAGTCTGCCAGGAAGGTTGTGGTGGAGGAGGATTGAGATGGGAGGCCACACAGGCAGCACAAGGTGAGAACCACCTGCAGGTCCCTGCTTTGCCCCGATGCAGGATTTTCCACTTCAGGTGACGGCACCGTCGGGAGGAGCAGGGGCTCGATGCTGGATCCCTCACCTGGGCCTAAGTCCCGTGGAGCAAGTCGAAAGGGCTTCCCACCTCCCTGTGCCCCCCATCATCTACTTTTCCTTGTGCAATCTTTTTGGGTTTCATAGGGTGCCAAGAACATTCCCAAACTTCTGAAACAGGCGAATAACATCCATGCGCTGGCAGATTTGGGGCAGGACCGTAAACACAAGGCCTGCTGCTCTGGTTGGGAAACACCAGCAAACATCCCCTCTCCGGGCGCCCGGCCGCCCATGGCGAGCCCAGGGCACCTTTCGGCGGGGGAAGCCACAATGCCAGCCCCGGCCCAGGAGGAACCTTGCTCCTCGGCGGAGCAGGGAGTTATTGTCTGGTACGGGCTGATTACTAATTGCCAGCTTAATCCTGCATTTGTGTCACTGCTGGGAGAGAGCCAACTGACACAGCGTTGCAAAAGAGAGCGTGGTGTGTTTAACCGGCTTAATGACTGTAATTACAAGTCTCCCTAAACGC